>NC_132935.1:33854558-34024558 GCF_034638445.1 Ciconia boyciana | reverse complement strand
CTGCCTGTCCACATCTCAAACCTGCTCAGTAAACATGATTAAAGAAAAAAAAAACCAAAGTCACCGTCTGAAAGCTGCACAGTAAATATAGTTTAGTTACGGTTTATAGCTTATATAATATAGTTCATAACATAGTTCATAATACAGTTCTAATATAATTTATAGTAATTTTTTTTTTTTAAGCTTACTGTTTAATTTTCATAAGCATAGCAAGCTTGGTTCTTCTTATGCACAAATACTATGCTATGGTATGCATTTACCAGTTAGCCAACCAAGCATTATGTTCTGCAGGAATAGGTGGCAAAATGCAGTGTTAAATTTTGGAAATAAAGGCTTCAATTCTAGCATAGACCTAACTGAAAATAAATATGACTGATCTTAATCCCTAAGCCCATGCATAGCATAAAACCACCAGCTTTTATAGATTTCATCATACTTAATAGTCTCTGCTCAAGAGTAGCTCACAAACATTGTATTGAAGTGTTGCACGTCATGAGTCAGGTGCATTTGCTGTGTTGGGTTCAGTTCTGGGTAGAGACTCTCTAGCTTTTACTTACATGGTATGCTTTTTCTACAGTCCACTGAAGTTGGCTTCAATGGCCCTTGGATCAGGTGCTGCATTTTACTGTTTTAAAGTGAAGAAAACCCCATTTTATTGTCACTATAGCGCAATACAACTTCTCCAGAATAAAACCAGTTCATGTTCAGATGTATGTATCAGCTGAAAGTTACATTGTAGGTCTTTGTTTTGCACATTAATTCAATAATTCTGTGCATTGACTGTCTTGTAATTTTGGGGAAAAAAACCCCAAAATGGTGAATCAGCAAAATACAAATGAAAAAAATGATGATGTGTTAGTAATAGTAAAAATTTAGAGTTATGTTGTACAATTTTGTTAGTTAGAAGAACTGAGAGAGAGCATGATCTGAAAATTTTTGACAATAGCACTGATAGCACTGAATCCCATAATATATCTGCTGTGCATAGCCTTAGTTTCTGACATAATTTAAACAAGACCTATATAATGTGGTTCCAGATGAAAAGATGTAGGATTGGTACTCAGCCATTTTGGAAGCTCTGCGTATTTTGTGTCCCATTAAAGCTGCTGCAAAATCATAGAACCTAGAAATGGGAAAGATTTGTTAAATCAACTAGTACAGTCCCCACTCATCCAGAATTGTTCCCTACAGAATTGTTCCTATTATATGAAGTTTTGTCCAGTTTAGTTTTAAATGACTCAAGCAATGGGTCTCCTGCAACCTCCCTTGAGAGGGTGCTTTACAGGGTATTGAATCTTACTGTTAGAAAATTGTTCTGTGCTGTTCAGCCTACATCTTCCTTCTTATTTAAGGTAAGAGTTCTGCAAGTACAGATGAAGACTGTTTGGAGAGGGGAAGTTGATATTTGTCAAGATGAGTAGACTTTCTTTTACAGAATCTCCTCTATGAAAGCCTAGATGTCCTTGAAAATTAAAGCCTATAAATGATATATGTTATTCTGGACTCCATCTGTTCCCAAACTTTAAAAATTATTATAATTTCTTCTGGAAGATAGAATATAAATATGTCTGATACCATATAATAATTTCAACAACAAAGAAAAATATTGCCACACCCTACTGACAGTTCTTTCTACCATACTTTTGATACCATGTAAATTATATGAGTGAAATATTTGCTGTATGGCAAATGGTCAATGGCAAAATATTCAAGGGTTTGAACAGATTCAGAATTTTATCTATAGTATTCAGTTGTGGCTCTAAAATGCAGATCTCCATATTTTGGTAACTACAAGTAGAGGCATTATTTTCATTGTCATGATTTTATATCTTGTATTCATAGTAATTCGTTATTTTTCCACCCAGACCACAGCAGAATAACTGGAGATTAGAATGCCTGTAAAATACCTATATCCTGTTAAAAGGCCTGATATTAACTATAAGAGTTTTTATTTTGCCATTTTTCTTGACACAGTCAAGCACCTTCAAAACACAAGCTTTGCATGACTGTACATGTAACTTTTTTTTTTTTTAAATTAGTATAGCAAGATTAAGCCAGGAATCCATCCTAACTAAAATACTCATACAGAATAATTCTCATACACAAACAAACACTCCATGGTAACTGGCTCATGTAACAGATAATGTTTAACTTAGAGATTAGCATTGATGTGTTAGTACAGCATATAACTGGCTTTTTTTAAAAAAAATAAATTTAAAAGAGCATATGGAAAGCTAGCAGAATGTGTGGTGATATAAGAAGATACCACTGAAAATGAGAACAGAACTTCCCAAGAAAGCAGTTAGCATAACTAAGTGGTAGGCTACTTGCATTAAAGATTTTACTTTTAATATACCTATAGATTAAGAACTCTGAGAAGAAGATGATTAATCTAATTTTCCTTTTCATATTTAAGCTTTTAAAAGAACCTTAAAACAAATCAGCTAACTTAGAATAACTATGATAAAATACTGTAGGACTTCATAAATCATACAAAGAAAGATAATCTCAAGTAAAGCTTGTGTTTTCCTTTGTATTAGTCCCATTCTGCTTGTACCCAATGGGAAGATGCCTTCTAGAGAAATCTGTCTTCTCACAATTTGTCTGGTCAGGTGAGAAGTAAAATGCTTCTTTTCCAGGTCAATAATATTAGAACATGTTTCAGCAAGGTTGCCATGAGTACTGGTAGGAACAGATACCACATTTTAGTGGCCCAGAATGCTATTGTTTACCATGGTTCTCTGGAAGGTTCAGTAAATGGTGTGATATCAAACAATGGTAAGTAAACCATAGTAGTCTTTTTTCTTTTTATTTCTTACTGGCATAGTACTAAGGCCAATATAAAATGAAATATAATTAAAGCAAAGAAATTATTTAAATAAATAATAAGACCTCCCTACAAATCAATATGAAAAAAAAAACCAAACCAACCCAGGATCTGAACTAATATATTACCACAGTTGTAACTCTGCAAAGACCTTATGGGCAGGAAGGGTCTTAGGGTGGTGTTTCAAAAACAGGCAGAGATGAAATGAATGGGATCTTGCAAGAAAGCCAGTTCAACACTGTAGGAACCATTAAAGTAAAAATTAGATTGCCTGCTGGCTTGCGGGTCTGATAGGGAAAGTCCCTCAATAGTGGATGATTTGTAAGCACACATTCTTATTTCAAACAGTAGGTTGCCTGCTCCCTGCTGTTTGAAGTGAGTTTAATATTCATAGATGCATCTACAAGTTATTTACTCTGACCAAAGCAATAGGTTTTGTTGTTTAGTGCTCCTGCACCACATGATGGGACTCCTTCGTGCTGTGAACCTTTCTTTCACAACTCACATATTTTCAGGACTTGAGCATCAGCAGGACAGGTTGGTATTTTGATTGAACAGCATCTTCCTAAAGAAAATCAGAGAACTGGGAGGGAGTGGGACTGGGGCCTTCTGGTACCCTTTTTTCCAAACCCTACAGATTCTTAGGTGCAACTAGTATTTGCAGAAACTCTGTGGCTTAGTTTTCTTCCAAAGAAAGACATAGCCTTGCTGCCTATGGCTGTTTTAGAGATCTCCTGTCACATTTCTGAGAGCAAGGGTCCTAAAGCTGATGACCTGGCCCAAAATCAGTGTAGGTAAAAATATTTTGCCCTCTTAAACTCCCCGCTTGTTTCCACAGAGAAAAGTTCTTCATTTCCAGTTTCCAGTGTTCTTCATTTCCTGTCCAAAACCACATAGTGCAGCATTGCTGTAGAGCATTAAACAGCTGCTCTGTCTTTCCCCTACCCTCCCCCCATATATAATATGCATTTCAGTGAGGCTGTTTATTCCAGTTTAGAACCTGCTAGGGTGAAAAATACTATGTACATTTAAAATGAATTATCTACATAATCTTTTGGGTTTTTTTTCAAGAAATTGATCTTCTTTTAATTTTTTTCATAGCTATTAATTGCTATGATTGCTATTTTATTTCTTACACATATTTATCAAGTAGTCATCCACACTGTGTGCTGTGACGAACCTGTTAATATGGCATAAAAATCACCTGATCAAATTGCTTAGGATTTTTATTGAGTAACTCTTCATTTCAATGAGACACCAATTGTTCTAGAACAGATTGTGTGAAAAGGGTGTAGTGATATACCCTGTTATTTGTTCAAAAAAGATTTTGTTGACACAACAATTTATTTAAACAATCATATAATATGGAGGAGCTAATTCAATGCTGAGGCATTAGAGCTCACTGTTTTAAAGCATTGTTTCTAGTTCAAAACAACAAAGCTCCTTAGTATGCTTAGTTTGAAGACACACTAGAAGTTGAACAATAAGTAATTGTGTTGCACAAAGTCCACCTGAAAATTATTTTAAATCATTCCTGGTTCTGTCATGTACTGCTAGCTTTCCTTTTTAAATATAATTTACAAACTGCTTCTATAAGAAAGAATTCATAAATCTTTTAGTTGATCTGTCTGTTCACTGATTTTTGAATCTTATGTGGTGTTCTAAACAACATTTCATTTTCCGTTATTCCTTTTAGGGATTTTTGAAACTTTTCTTCCTTCCTTCCTTCCTTTGCTTCTTTCTTTCTTTCTTTCTTTCTTTCTTTCTCTCTCTCTCTCTCTCTTTCTTTCTTTCTTTCTTTTTCTTTCTTTCTTTCTTTCTTTCTTTCTCTCTCTCTCTCTCTCTCTCTCTTTCTTTCTTTCTTTCTTTCTTTCTTTCTTTCTCTCTTTCCTTCTTTCCTTCCTTCCTTCCTTCCTTCCTTCCTTCCTTCCTTCCTTCCTTCCTTCCTTCCTCTCTGTTTTGGACAAATACCTGCAAACCTACTTTGCCCCTGTAGTTTTAATGGATCTGTACAAACATATTTCCTTCTGCTGCAAGGGACCACTTTCCCTAGGATACACATATTCCCATGTTGCTCTAGTTGGACTGACAGGAAGGGTTGGTCTTTTGCACCTCTCAAAATGTCAGGCACAGGAATTGAAGAAATGAGAGAGTGTGTGTGTGTATGTGTGTGTGTGTGTGTGTGTGTGTGTGTGTTTGAAACTCACCACTCCCTATAACCATTGGTCCCATGAAAGGTAGGGGAGAAAACAGATTAGCTAGGATTTGTAGACTGGGAATCCCTAGTCTGGAATTCATAGACAATTATGACCAGAGAGGTTTACTTTCTACATTACACAGGCCATAAAACTTATTTTAGTCTTTCATACAATGCAGAAAAGAAATGCTTGCCTATAGCCAAAGTGAACGTTATTGAGCTCAGTAACACATGCATTCCTTTCTGCCAGTGCACAGAGTCTGCATCTCTTACTGCCTCGGGTCTCTTACAGGCCATTCATGGTAGAGTAATTTGATTCTGGTCTGTCACACAAGGTTGAGCAGCAACCTGAATATACAAATACTTGCAGCATTCATTATTGATAAGACTTGGAGAAGCATTAGATAATGTGTTACTTAATGTACTTATTGGAGGTGACTTCAGATGGATGATGACTTCAGATGGATGAAGGATTGCATAGCACTCAGCAAATCAACACAAATTTCTCTGTTTACTTTCGTGCATGCATGAAAGTCACGATGAGTCAGCTGCAACATAAACTGTTGACACAGCAGCTCTTCAACACAGTTTGTCTGTCATCCAGGAGGTGTAATGTTTGGAGGTGTTCCATTCAAGAGTATGGAATAGTTTCTCTGTGTAATCTGAGCAGCTTAGGTGTATTTAAAAAACAAAAACCAAACCAATTTCAGACTAAGAACTTTGATGACAACTTTTTTCCCGTTATGTATAAAAACCACAAGATACTTTGTCATACAAGCTCTTCCTCCCCTACTCCTTCCAAACCAATAAAATGATGTGGAAATGCTACTGACCCTGAACTGCATCCTCCAAAGGCTAGGCCTTCTAATGAAATGAGTTAAAGCAAAGTCAGGCCCCAAAGAAAGGCAAGGGTGATAATATTCACCAGATTGGCGCTATGTTCCTAATTGTCATAATATAATTGTCATAGCTGGGACAATTAAAGATGCTTGATTCTGCATCATAAATTGAGTCATGAACTATAGTAAGTAAGTGGAACAAAATCTTACTGAAGTAAATAAACATTAAAAGCCATGCAGTACTTAGTGATGTATCACAAAATACCTAGAAGTTGAGTTAAGGTGATTCAATGCTTTGGATGTGATGGCGCAGGAAGATAGCTTCCACAGTGGTTGTACTCAAGAGAAAAGGGCTTGCTGTATACTGTTCTGGGCAATAGAAGAGCCACTGTTTTTCAACAGCCAACATTAAAACCAGGTAGGAAGAAGCATCTATTAAACCAGACAGAGCAGCACATTAGCACAGAAACATTGCTTCTGGAACCCTAGCTAGCTAACTCTATGTTTTGGACCGCTTCGGATACCTTAAAATCACAAAGCAGAGTTGGATGACTGATGATAATCTGTCAATGTAGTGTCTTCCAAGCATCAGTAACATCCCTGCTACAGATTCCCCAGTTAAGGAAGAACTGCTGAATATACTGAGAGCATGGCAGAGGATGAAGCAGCCCAGGCTGTGAGAACAGAAAAAGATGAGGCACAGCTGGTGGCTTGTTGGACAGGACCACCATACCATGCCACATCTGTGCCAGATGTGTTATGCCAAAGTTCTCAGCCAGAAAAAAACAATAGCTAAATGCCAGAGTCTCCAGAGAAGTTCTGAGCTTTTTTCTGTTCTTGACCTATTCAGCCTTTCCAGGCCTTCTGCAAGATGTTTTACACTGCAAGCTCAGACAATTATGTATTTTTCCTGGAATGGCTCCCATTTCACTTATCATTTTTAATGTTATTGTCCCAGTTACTAAGTATCATAAAGTTGCCATACACATCCTTCCCTTTAAATGCTATTCCTATGTTATACTTGATATTTTAAAGCACCCAGTCAATTCATTTAGGTACATAGAAGGATCAGAGAAACAACATGTTTTATTGGCTGAAATATTGAAGTGCTTTAACTTCAACAAGCTGTAGCACCATTCAGTGTAGAGTTCTTATTTGTAAGTCAGTGTTCCAGTCTGACTTCTATGCTAAATAAGATTGTTAAAGCAAAAGAGTATATTTTGGAGATATTAAATGTATTATGAACTAACCCAATTCCACAGAGGATGAGAACTTTTCAGAAGTGATATGGCCAGATCCATCTTCAGCTGATGGAAAGATAAGTAGCTTCTTTACATTTAAAGCAGTGAAATATTTTGTCCCTTGATTCAGAATTATAGACTCCCACATTTGTAATGCTTATTTTAGGCTTGCATAGCTCAGCTTTGAGTCACTGGTCAACTCATTATCATTATACATTTATTTTTGAAGTGCTATCTGTTTGCTCTGCACTCTGCAAGAACTACTCCCACAAGGAAAACTTTAATTCCCACAGAGGTATCTTTGGAGGCATTTATAAACTTGGAGTAACTCCTACATACTTGTCCTTTTATCTTTTCTCAAGTGACACAGAAGTAGCAATGGGAATATCTAATATGCTAAGATGTGCACTGTCAGATCCTCACAGCATCACCCCCTTCCGCCATCCTGTCTTTGTTAGGCCAGGGTAATTAGTTCTTCTCATGGCTGGTAATTAAAGCCAGATCTATTAGACCTAAACACTTTGGGAAAGAAGATTAATGATAGGCTCTCTGTTTTTGTGTCTCACAAGGGTGGGGAAATCATAATGAGGAGGAGGAGGAGGAATGCGGGGGAAAGAAGTGTTGTGTTCTGCGCAGTAATTGGAGAAAATGGCAAACACACGACTTCTGGGGAGTGAAGAAATTAGTTTAATGGCTTTCCAAATCATCATCTTCCCTCTTTTTGGGTGAAATTTGCTTGCAGTACATTTTCCATGCCTTCATCTTGAGCGTACCGGGAAGGATTGAGTTCGTTTTCTTCCCACTGTGAAGTACAAATAGAATAGTGTGGAGGCAGCAGCCACCTGGTAAGACGGAGCATGGCTCAGCTTTGACTGATGAACTGTGAGTGAGCCTGTGTCCCAGGTATGTTCAGGGCAAGGGCCACTGACCAATGTATTCTGTCTATTTATTGTTTTATTTTAGAATCTCAAAGAGAGATTGGAAAATCTGTCTTCCAAGATACTAACTGATATAGAGATTTTGTTCTTGATTTTTTTTTAAATAACTGTATAGGGCTTGCTAAAAAAATAATTAAAGATGTTAGCTTTTGAGATTGCATTCCCCCACCCTCAAAAGACTTAGTGGTGAATACAGGAAAGTTTTGAATCAAACTATTTGAGACAAAATGTAAAAAATCTGATTTAGTTATCTAAGTGTACATCTGTATCAGCTCTCTTAAATCCAGTGGAGTTATATCTAATTTATAGTTGGGTAACTGACCTTGGAATCTAACCCAAAGTGCATTTATGTACATCCCATGTCCAAGAACAGATCATAAGTGCTTGAATGCAGGATCACTGTTCCCTTTCAGCTGTTGCTGTTATTATTTATGTTTTGTAGTACTATAACACCGAAGGGACCCCAGACTAATTAGGATACCATTTTACTTTGGAGGAAACATCAATCTATTGTCCAAGAAAGAGTTCACTCTAACCTGGGGAGACAGGTGATGTATATTTTGGAGGAAGGAAACAAAGGTCAGGAAAAGAAGAAATACAGGAAAAAACAAAGCTCTTTTCAAGCAAAGTGATCTCAGGAATGCACAGAGAATCACAGAATCGCACAGGTTGGAAAAGACCTTTAAGAGAAGTATTGGTCAGTTCGACACCTTTATTATGATCCCTGTTATAAATAGGTTTACAACTGAGCTAAAAAGAAAAATCAGTGAGTATCTCAGATAATAAACGGAGATGGAAAGCAAGCCGTACAACACTAATAAGTTCATGTTCCTGCTTAAAACAACAAGCTGAATAGTTTGTTGGTTCTAACTCATGGAGGACTTGCGTAGTCTTTGAGAAAAAAAATAGTTTGAGATTTGTCTCTCATTTAAACAACTAAAATAAGCAGTCCTGGGACAGTTTCATTTACTTCTGTTCCAGGCCATACCTATTCTATATGAACTACTCTATCATTATTCACCAACAACAGAGTTCATTTTAAAATAATATGGAAGTTGTCCCATCAGGTTCTCTAGTTACATAGGAACTTCTTCCATCTCCACAAACACAAATTAATAGGAAAATTACAGGACTGGATCCCAGCCACAGGAATCTGTTCCCCTGCCTCTTCTTTCTAACATGAGTCAGTTTTGTACGTGAATTTTTACCAGGTGTGGAAATATATGTTACCATTGAGATTCTGTAAAACTCCTGATTCAATGGAGCTTTAAGTGTCTGGACTCCAAATATTTAACTTAGGTTTATTGGCTCACTGCTTTTTAAGGAGACTTAGGTGGATTAGGCTCTGCCTAGTAGGCCATGTATGTTAACTTTCCAGCAATATTTTTTCCCCTAGTTTCTCACTTTTTACTGAGGATCACAGAAAGACCAAAGTAAAACTAGTAAACCAGAAAGAGCTTACTTTTTTCAAATCTCTCCAACAGTTCATAACAGTATCTGTGCTTCATCTTGTTATTTATTTGGCTCACATTCTTCAGAGTGGGCTGCAAGTTTTAGGCAACAACTTGCATGCCTCAAGCTTGGAATGACAGAAAATAAAGGACGTTCATAAAGAGCATCTATGCACACTTTCAGGCATGCACACACACATATGTATCAACTAAGGAGTGAAAAAAAGCCTCTTTGGATCTCCTACTGATGAAAAAAAAAGGCCTGTTATACACTCTCAAAATTTTAAGGGGTACCAGAATGGGAAGCTGGTGCATTCTGGTACATTTAAAATAACAAACATGCAAATCAAACCCTGGCTGAATTTGAAGCAAGCTTTGGATGTCAAGGCCTTCTGAAAAGCAGATCCCTGTGAACATATCAGAAGTGTGACAAAGTTTATTGAAAACTATTTGAGATGCCAGACCCAAGTGCTTCAAGGATTAGCAAAGTAAAAGCAGGCTTAGATTTTCTCTCACCTGACAGCGCTAGCTTTTAAGTCCACCTTTGAACAACTTTCCATATTCTTTGACTGTTGTGATGGCTTGTGCAGTTTCCAGGTCATGATTAGTGGCATAGGCTGGAATTATTGAGAAATATCCAAAGTTCAGAATTACAACCCATGGGTTGATAAGAGTCTAATTAGCATTTTAAAGCCTTTGGAACAGGAAAAAGTTACAGTAACCCCAGGGAATGGAAGAAGGACTGAATGTTTTCTGAAGGAACTTGTCATATATGTGTGGGACAGGAAGAGCCATCAGAACAGGCCTTATGCTCAAGAAAGAGTGTGGAAAAAGTTCAAAGGCTCATTTGGACCTATGCATCTCATGAGAAAGAACTGAGACTGTAAAGATGACTGTAGCAACTGGCAAGAGAAATAATGTAAGTACAAATTTTCAGTGGCAGAGTTGAGCCAAGAATTAATCATTTCTGTAGTGTAGGCTTGAGCATATGTGATTGTTCATATACAAGTAAATAACTATCATAAATATGCTAGCCATCTTGACTAACCTAAAAGGTAAGTAAGTAAACATTTGTTTAAAACACATTTGGTACAAGAATTATACTTATGATAGGGTTGATTTCTAAGTTTTTCTCCTGATTTTCCAGTAATTGAATGCTCCAAAATACAAATATTTGATTCCTATTGTTTCAGGCTCTTGTGGATTGCTGTTGCAGAAAGAACAAAGAATTTTGATCACTAGTGATGGGAAGGAAGAGAAGTGTTAATACTCAGTGCTGGTCAGTCTGACCACAAAGTAAGCAGACATGTACCTTTTTTCTAGAGGATGCAATTTAGATTCTGTCAATGGACAGAAATAAGAGAAAGCTTAGAAAAAAAAGGAGGAGGAATAAATGGTTACAAGAACCAAATCTTCCAACTCCTTTTTCAAGTCTGACACAGCTCATCAATACATTTGCCTGACTAAAGACCAAGTTCAAAACTTACGTGTTAGCATTTAGCTCTGAACTTTTTGCAAGTGTGTAACTGTGAGTGTTGTACAGGATAGGACCTACATTCTTCAAGTTAAATAAACATAATGAACAGATGCAAGTTATATCCTAAAAGTCTAAGCTTTCTTCATGCTTTTTAAATGTTAGGAGGATAAAATGGATTTGGGAGCTTTTAATCACCTTTGTTGCAAGCTTGTCTCTTCAAGGGACTTCCAGAGCAAAGCAAGCCACAGCCTGACTGATCATTTTTAAAGGGATTCTGTTGGC
The DNA here is from genome assembly GCF_034638445.1 of Ciconia boyciana. Taxonomy (NCBI): domain Eukaryota; kingdom Metazoa; phylum Chordata; class Aves; order Ciconiiformes; family Ciconiidae; genus Ciconia; species Ciconia boyciana. The sequence continues at coordinate 34,013,306 of NC_132935.1, read as the reverse complement.
CACACATGCACTCAAAGCAAAGTCTTTTATATTTCCTGTGACAAAAGTAATCCTGGTTAGGTTCACAAGGTGAATATAGAAAAAAAACACAAGAGAATGAGAACTAGAAGAAACTTGTAATTCCCATTTTCAGGCTTGCCATACACAGTGTTTCCCACCTCTAGCCATATGGGAATTCCTCTCCCACAAAAATAAATAAGTAAACAAACCCTTTTTCTCTTCTTTTCTCGAGAGACATGAAACAACTAGAAGAAAGGTCAGAAATGCTGGACAATCCTAAGAGAACTCTGAGGAAAACAAAAACAAACCCAAAAAACTTTATGTGCAATCTGCATCAGCTTCATGTAAAAAATTGTATTTGTTGTTTACTGCTATACCCTGTCTTTAAAACAGCAATAACAAGGAAGAAATTTACAGTCCTTTAAACACTGTGGACAGGCTTTGCTAAGCTGCAGTGCCTAGGTTACTGATAAAACAAATTAGCATCAGAGTAAGAATAGGACAAGATAGTGCTATGACAGAAATAATATAAGGAATAATAAGAACCCAGGTGTACATAATTAAGATTGTAATTCAAGCAAAGGGTTCTGGTGACATCATTTATCAATGTCACTACAAACTCTCAATGGAATTGCAGCTTTGTATGTAGAATTCAGATATACGCGATTTGTTAGAATACATGAGGAATGTTTCTATTAAAAGTAGACAGACAATATGTTAACCTCAAGTAGTGGCGGTGACAGGATGAGATACAAAGAGAAGAGCTTTCTCCTGTTCTAGTAAAGGAAGAAAGAGAAAACATTCAGAGTATTTTTAAGGTATTTGGAAATTAATTTTATTTAAAATGATGGCTAGGGATTTTTTTTCCCAAAAAAAGTTTCAGTTCTAGTGTGATTCAACACTGCAATAAAAAAGTGTTTACTGCAAAAGTAAACAAAGGAACACCCAAACTACTGATTTGTCCATCTCATTGTATAGCACAAAATCACTAAAAGAAGCTCAAGAAAAATATTTCCATTAAAAGGATGGTATAAAATATTTACAATTAAACACATAGTAAGGCTGGTATTAAATTATTAATTGCAAATTAACTCATTTTTAGGAGGAAAAAAGCGTGAGCATTGGTGCTTTTAAATACATGTGCTGAAAGGAGATGATAATCATTACTCTTTGTGAATGTCTGATTTTGTTTTTGTTTATTCTTATAAGCAGAATACTTTTATGAAGATAAATATGAAACAGAGGCCCCACAGTCTATGTGAATTTTAAGGGCCTTAACCAAGTTTAAAAGAGTAATTAATGTAAAGCCGCATTCTTAAATTAGACTTCTAAATATAATTTCAATGCCAAAATACTTGTTACCCAGTCACTTCGTGGACTTTTCAGCCTCACTCAGATGCCCGCAGACCATACACAATAAATGTGAATAACAACTCCTTGAGAAAGCAACCTTCAGTAAGTAGTGATACTGACCAGAAATACAATGCAGAATGGTGTGAGGCTTGACTACTGACTGATTAGAGAAAAAGATCCTGATCAATGCAGTGAGAAAAAGGCTTCCTTTGACTTGATAAGCTCAGCGCTAAATCTCACGTAAATAAAGTGCCTGCAACTATAGCTATAAAAATTCACAAAACTATTCAATGTGCTGGGTGGATTTCTCTTTTTTGTTCACTTTCTGAAGTACTCTAATTTAAGTCCATAAATAGCATACCTTATGAAGTGTCCAGCAAAACTTGTGATGCTCTTGAATACAATCTGTGAAATGTTGTGTTTATGGATTCTGTATGGACACTGATAATACCAGCAATTTTTCAAATTTGGCATTTGTAGACTGCAATACTATCTCAAAAGATAATGCATTCTCTGAAACTTTCAGGAAATGCTGACTGATGTTATAAAGTTGTGGGTTTTTTAGTTCTCATTATAAAGTTGTGGGTTTTTTTAGTTCTCTGTTGTTGAAGTACATAACTTTTGTGCAAACTGAAATGCGCAAAGATTTGAGAGCTTGGACAGCAAGTGCAACTTCTCAAGTCTTGAAAGTTTAGCTTTGTATATGATGCTTGGAGAGAATGGCTTGAACAGTAACAGTTTTGACCTTGAGTAACTTAATTTGGAAAGGAAATTTGGTCAAACTAGCTCAATGTAGGAGTTCTCATCAAGGATTAATGCATAGGATCGATATGAACTTTTTATAGCAGACTATTTTTGAAAGAGGACAACAAAAGGTTAGAATACTTTAAAACTTGAAAAAGCAAATTAGTGTGACTTAAAGTGGGTAGTACGGGAATGAAAATGTAAAAAGCAGGGATCTTGATTTCATGCCAGCATTTAGTAATACAACTATAATACAGAGAAAACTGATTTTAAAATGATATTTTTGTATCTCTTTGCAACCGTAGCTGAGCTTATAAACATTTGACTACCCTGTCTCTTCATCTTTTCATGGTGGTACTGTATGAAAAACACTCGTGATTCCAATCAACTGATACTATTGTCACAATTTTTGTAATTTCTGCAAGGTCAAAATTGCATATTAACATACTTCTTTATTTGAAAGTTTAAAGATTTAATTACCTCATAAACAAAAGAGTTATGGAAAACACATAAACATAGCTCTTCTTTAAGTTGCTGTACACACAAATCCCACTCGAAGCATAATTACTCCTGGAACAGGGAATCAGGCCCTTTAATAGCCCTGTCACTAGCAACAGATATTTATGCATGTCCTTAGATTACCTTACCTAAGGATCTAAAGGGCGGATTGATCCTACTTCCCTCAGATTCTTTTTAAAGCTTGCTGTCCCCATCACTGTCTCCTCTCCCTTTGTCTCTCCCTTAACTACAAAGCAAGCTCAGATATGGCTTCTTAGCACAACTCAAAACTGGCGTTTTTCTCCATTGCCATATGACAGACTCCCAAGAACTTGCTACCTACCCATGTGCCGTTTGTGTCTAACAAAGTTTGTGACCTGGAGGAAGCTCCATGAGCACTGGGGGTGTTTATGAGGTTCAGCAGGTATGTCCAGCTACCTCTACCAGCACTCCCACCTATGACAGATTCCAGTACATTTCAATCCATTGCAGAATACTGTTAAAATGCTGTCCAAGATTTTGCAGATGACACTAAATGTCTCTTACGAAAAATTATACAAGCTTTATGTAAAAGTAAAAACCATTCTAATATGGTGATTTAATTCAGGGTCTCAAAATTTTCTTTTTCTGATACTTGTTAAGGCAAATCTAAAACTAGTCTCTTCTTAGGCCTCTCCAGCCTTCACCTGTGGTCTTCAGAAGCGGAGCAGGCTAACTAAGTTCCTGAAAAACGGCAAGCCATTTTCTCAGATAAGCTATCTTCTTGAGATCTTCCTCTCCTCCTTCCCTTCCTTTGGCTTTTTTCCTGAGGGTGAGGCGATGGCATCAACTTCTTAATTCTCTTTATTCAGTGCAGGAAAAAAAAAGGTATTTGTAAGGCATTGGTCTCTCAGCCCTGAAATTTCAGTTCTTCTTTGTTCTCCTTTTCCTCACTCATTTTTGTCTTTTGTAATTCCTGCCTCTTCCATTTACAAGATGCCTCCTTGTGTACCCAAATATTTGGTATTTCTGCTCTCTGGACTATTTCTTGTCTTCCCTCCCCTGGAAGCTGACTATATCTTCAGAGACAGATGAAGATGCCTCAGGTGATGGAGAAAGACCATGATCCTCTTTCTCCAAACCTCTCCATTCTGATTTGGAAGTTGACTGGGGCTTAGTGATATTTTCAATAATGGCTGGTTGATATTCTGTTTCCAAATGTGAGCTCTGCTTTCAACAGCAGAACGATAAAGATGTAGTGCTTAATAATGAAGAACAGCATTTTTTATTTTACAAAACAAGCCTCTCAGCTTCAGTGGTGTTATTCATGAATAACACCTTGTGCATATGCATTATGAGACAGTGCTTAATTGAATGATTGCATAATATGTTGTTCCACAGAATAAAATATGAAATATTCATTAGGCCAGAGAGAGAGTTAGAATGCCTGGTGGTTAAATCACTCACCAGGGAAATCCAGCTCCTACTCCTTGCTCCAAGTGAATATGTAAGTAGTTTATACAAAAAGGCTTTAAAAGCAACTAGGAATTTTACCCCAAAATATACTATACCCTCACGGTTACTGTACTATCCCAACAGGCAGGAGTGTGCTCTGAGTGGGGCATGGAGAGATACAGTTAAATGTACATCACCTACATCCTTTCATGTAGTTAAAGTAGTCAGATGCTTTAACCTCTAGGCAGCTGGGTTTAATGGAACCAAAAACTCCCTACAGATTTTATTTTTCAGGAAATGATTGACTTGGTATAGGTGCCTCATTCAGGAAAGGGTTTCCAGATGTGACTCCAGAATAGAAGGAAGCACTTTATTGCAGTCTAAATTCACACTCAGTTAAGTCCCTGTGAGGCACATGGTGTAGGCAACATGGATATATCCCTAGCTTAAAGTGGAGGGCTCTCCACTCACTTTTAGCTGCTTTGAGTCAACTGCTAAGAACCCAACTCACCTCATGTCTCGCATTGGGAAACTGGGGATGGTGGTAGGATACCAAAAAATGTTGCAATAGTCTGTATTTCAACACCTAAATCCTGTTGCAGATTTAGCCTTTGCCAATCTGTGAGGTGGAAAGATCTTCAGGAAACATGTTTAGGTAAAGTAATACTTAAAATAATACCCTCAAATAAATTAAATTGACCTCATAATAGTTGCATCTGTTGGAATAATGAGAAAACTTATTGAAACAATAGTGGAACAGAAGCTTGAAATAGATAAAATTAGGAGGGAAAGGATAATTTTTAAATAAAATTAATTAAAAAATAATTTCCATCTCAGAGAACAGTTAGCTCTGTCAAAATATATGTATGTATTTTATGAGTTTCTGGTAAATAATAATAAAAAAATGCCTTTGGATTTTGTGCAGGGTATCAGAGAAGCATTCTCCTGGCATATTTATTTTTTAGTTTATTCAGGGAAAAAAAAGATAGTGAGATTGGGGAAATAACACACTCAGGGGAGACAGAATCAATCAGAATAAATAAATATTCCCAAAACAATAACAGAAGCAAATGTGGCACCAAATATCACTGATAGACAAAGAATACATTAATTCAGTATTGCAAATTACTTTTGCTTAAGGCAGATGTACTTGGTATACCCTCTTAATTATTGCTCTTCTCATCAGTTTGCAACTCAAAGTACATTCTCTCAGTAGCAATTAGGGAATGATATGATTATACGAAGCTCTAGGAACAAGAGAAAGCTTCTGAACCAAAATGCTAGAGACTTTTTTTTTAAACTTTGCATTGTAACAACTGCCTTGTGCGCTGTCCGTCTGGAGAATCCATTCCACAGAGGCTAGGGAAACAGTCTGGGCCAACAGAGACTTTGACTTTCATATATCATATCATTTCAACCCACCTTCTCTTTGGCCACTCAGGCATGGAGAAGACAGGAGGAGGGTGCTCTAGCTGACTGGTGAAGCAGAGGGTTCAGCTTCTTGGCTCCTGTTCATCCAGTGAGTGGTTCCCCTTGAGGAGATGCTACATATATATACATATGTGACTATATCTCTGTAGAAGATCTCTCTCTCGCTACCTTCTAGCACCTTTCTACTGGTGCTAGAAGAAAAAGCTGCTGTAAGAAGGCAGGGAGCAGAAACACTTGTCATGTGTTTACCTGCTTTTGTGTGTCCAAAAGATTAGAGGTGTGCTAACATCTGTCAGTCATACCAGTAGGACTTTGTTTGAGAGCCTGTGAAGTGATATCTCCCCTCATTCCCCAGGGACCAGGATTCTAACGCACTCTTTTTTTTCTGCACTGTGCTTCATACACTGATGACCTAGAACCTCATTAAGTAGATTTCTGTCTAATTCCACCTTTTAGTGAAAAGTCCAGGTTGTTTTGGCAGATCAAACCAAAAGATACCCAGCTTGTAAAAGTGCAGTATATTATGAATATGGATCAATATATGTGGACTGGCTAAAGTTTAATGTCATATGAAAGTAGCCACCATAGTGAACTTCTCTTCAGCACAAGGGTTCATAAGAAGACAAAAGTTTGCTGCCTTCATATTCTTTTGGCCAGTAAGTTTGGGATACTGCCAACAAATGAAAAACAGTGAATTGTCCTCTCTATTCAGTGCTACATTTAGTTATTTCAGCTAGAGACTAGATTAAATGCTCACTAAAGCTGTTAGTATTGTGAAAATCTTTAAGATGACTGCATTATTAAAAAAGATTAACTACAGATATGGTACCTTTAATATTCTGGGAAGTCACTTTGAAATTGATACTTTCCCATCAGCTCTGTTTTAAGTAATGACCAGACCCAATTTCTTCTTAAAGGCAAAACAAGAAATGGGGGACTTAGTTTTGGAGAGGTTCTGATTTTTTTTTTTTTTAACTTTAAATGGAAGAGTAGGACTACAGTAAGCCATAACACCCATTTAAGATAGATTGATATATTATGGGGCAAGTAAAGTTTCCCATTTACATAAATGGTACTAATTTGAGTTTTTAGGGAATAGTGAAAAATAAGATCAATATTTTTCAAATCAGTCAAAGAGGGAAAGAGATAGAGATTGGGAGAATTTACTGAGGACCAGGAAGGAGCCTATTCAGGTACTGTTAGCCTCTGGAATCTTGATTTCTGGCAGAAATCTTGCCAACATGCAAAACATCTAGAAATGTGTAAGCATGAATAATTCTATTCACCTTCCCTAACCGGAGAAAGATAATCTGTACAAAATATTACAAATTTCCATTTTCCATCTTTAGTGGTTAGGGGTACAAGGCGATTTGTTATTGTTTTCTTTTGCATTAGTATTGATCAACATTATTTTAGGAGTATATCAGCTTGAGAGAAACTTTATATTAGATTTAAGTAGATCTGAGGATGGGATAGTTGCAGAGTTTCTCAAGAAATGACAAAATATAATTCTGGTAGAGCCTTGGCTTATGTATCTACAAATCAGGCATTTGAAAAATGAAGAAAAGCTGCCTTTGCATCTTACAATTCCACTACTTCTGAGAATATTGTTTTAAAAAATAAGGATGATGAAGTAAATTTCTATATTACAATAATGTAAGATTTTTCTCAATCAAACTATTCAGAGGTGACAAGGATAGTGGTCAACTGATGCCATGCCACTGTTGCTTCCCATAGAAGGCAGTTAATTCATAAAGAATATCTAACTTCATGTTAATGTCAAGGAATATGTACTACAGACATTATCATCATAAACTGGGTTCTTCTTCATTCCAAATGAAAATGATAGTATCTAAAGCAGACAGCAATAGGAACCCAAAAGACTGTGGTTGTGACTGATAATATCTCAGACGACACATGAGTATGGAGGGGACAGTTTCAGTAGTATCAATGTTCAGCCTATTTTTCAGAATGACATGTCAGGCTGTAAATATATTGTCTGGCTAATAGTGTGCATTTGGCTTGCATCAGGAAGCTATTTTTTTCTGGAAGTTGATCTGTTAGCTTTCAGGTAGGCATTAGCCCAACTGAAGAGGCATAGCAGGGGCTCAGAAGATAGCTCTGATTCATTCAGGATGAGGGAGATACTGTATGAATGGATAAAGATAAATCAAGATAAATCATGATAAAACCAATGGAGGGAAAAAATAATGGCAGAATTGAGATTAGGACAAGAGGTCATAAGTACAGCTAGATCATATTACAGCAAAATTACTATGATTTCAGGACACCACACCAGAAGGTTTAGGTGATCACAGGAGCAATTTTGTTGATTTACAAATTAGCTGAAAAGAAAAATCAGTTAACTATTCATTTTGGAGTATGTATTCAACTGAATTCTATGTTCTGTTCTAATTTCTGACTTGAAAGGGAATATGAAGCTGGCTGCTCTAATGGAAGCAATTATTGACAATGTGAGAATCTGGCTGGGCTAGAAAAGTTGTTGCCTCACTGTAGCAAATGTCCAGTTAAGGTAATTATTGACTAAGGAGTCCACTTTATGATAAACTGTAATCAGAAGTGAGAAGGGAACAGAAGACTGCAAAGAAGGTTGGGGCTGTGTTCGTGCTGAGATACAGCCCCTCCTTTTTCTATTTGCAGTCCTCTTCAGAGGGAAGGGGGCTCGTGGATCCCAGGAGTGATGCTAAGGCCATGTTAGCAGGGTGGAGGGCTGATGGCAGTTTGCCACCACGTGGTATGGATTACAAAGGAAGTATGACCTGCACTGGACGAGTCATTGCCAGATGGTTCCCAGATGTGTTATTTATGAAGTCACGGCCTACTTAAACCACATTCCTGGTGTCTTGTCTTCTTTTCCTGCAATGTCCAAGACATTAATGAAGGAATGTATGAGAACTAAATAGCAGACCAGTTGTCAAAAACCAAATGGCAACAGAAATCCTTTCCTGTCTCTGGACAGATGTAAATACATATTAGATTAACAAAACCAGCTTTAAACAGTTGATCCCTGAAGAGTCATAGAATTGGCTTCTGTAGTGCGTATTAAGGACAGTACTTATCTTGGCCTCATCGGTCCCTTGTGAATCTCTACCATAAAACTTACCACATTATCCTTGATGATTCTGTTCTTATATCTTCTTCCTTCAAAAGGGCCCTCACTCCCCTAACTTCCTCAATGTAGAGAAAAAATTCTTATAAATAAAATCTAGGTTATTCTTTAAAACTATATACCAGGCTAATCTGGATGAAAGCTGTAGTGTTTGAGATGATCTGACAATGTCAAACATAGTTTGTGGGTTGATTGGTTGGTTGGTTTGTTTGCTTAAATTAGTCAGGTTTGGCAACAAGCTGACGTGACTGAGTGATCATGCAAGTTTCTTACCAGAAGGTAATTTATTTAGTTTGCATAATGTATCTGAGGCAATGCAGTAACAGTTGGTGCATTAGAGCAGAATTTTCTATTGCTTTTGTTGGTCTGTTTTTGTCTTTTGTTAGAAATGGAGGGAGTATGATTTGTTTTTTCCTGTTGCTATAGCTATGAGAAACAATTCCTGAGTCAGTGCTAAGAAGGTAGAAAAGAACACCGCAAACAAGCTAGTGCTTTGTAACATCCTAGAGACAGAACTGTAGCAATATGACTTGACATGCCGAATAACATCAGTTGGCACAAGTTTTATTGATTACAACCCATCATGTGATGGGCCCTCAGGTTTTAATAAATAAGCTGGAATTCTACTGGTATAAGAAATAAAAGTTTAAAACAATTCAGAAATATTTATTTTGAATACAGAAAACTCATGAGAGATTATTTTGTGTATAACATTTTAATGCAGATATTCAAAACAGATAGCAACCTGTTTGCTTTCTATCACCAGAAAGTATAGGATATATACATTAACGTTGATTTTCATTACAGTGATCTAGGTTTCTTTCTCAATTTATTCCCTTGGTGAGCAAATTCTCTAGGTGGAGACCACTGTAAATGAAATGAGAATATGTCCATAATATGAAACAGTGTTGCAAATATATTCGGGGTCAATGGGATTTTTATACTTATGTAGTATACTACAATGTAGATACCAAGAAAACTGAAACTGCTATAACCTATTTCAGGCAAATACAATAATTCAAACAGCACGAAAAGACGTGTGTGGCACATTTTGTATAGATGCAAACACTTCACAGTTAAAGAGACTGGTCATCTTTGTTCAGACAAAACATTTTGAATCATTCATCTGACTGCCAACTATGTTAGAAGGAGAGAAAAAAAAGTATGGTTATCATTAAAGAAAAGCCCTGGAATCTGTTAGTTCCTTGTTAGAAAGATTAAGCTTTGTAAGTTAATACTATATGAAGTAGGGAAGGGAACTGAGATATACATCCATGTACAGGATGAACATATGTGGCATTTTATGCATATATTATAAGTCATAGAGATTGCATATCAAGAGCTAAGAGTTTGACAAAGAAGTCAGGGAGTAATTTATTGAAACAAAACCAAATAAATTACTTGGCTTTTACCATTGTTCAAAATACAGCCTTCTTGCACAGATAAGTAAGCCAGGTTAAAATCATTTAAGAAGAACAACCACTGACAGGAAATAGCAGGTCAGCTGTATCAATATTCCCACAACTGGAAGTTAATTGAACAACACATTAATGTAGCCTAATTATTCCAGATATTTTTAGGCGTCCAATTCTTCTAAAATTTACATTTCAAAATAATGGACCAAAATAGTTTATACCTGCATGATCTCATCTTTCCTGATGTCCAGTTAAAACTTGATTCCAGACAAACAGTACAAATTTTTCATTGTTGTAACTGTAGAGTAATTGCAACAGATTTCATCAGTCTTGGATTTGTCCCAATATATTTTTCTGAGGAGAGTACACAATTTCATAATTTTTTTAATATGAAACCTATGTTCTAGGAGTGATTCAGAGAGGGAGTTATTTGTAACGCAGCATCCATTTGAGTGGTGCAAGGATTTCAAGGTACAAGGAAGCACAGGTCTTCTCACCCCAGCTTTTCGTTCTTGAGCCCCCGACATCAACAAGGATAGTGCAGTTTGGAGTATTATGTGTGAATACACATGAGATGACAGCAGTTAATGAGCTGGCTGCTAACTTAGTCTTTCCATTTTATCTTTCTCTGCCTTTGCAGTATGACCTAGGCTTTATTTCCTACTCACTTTAGATTTTGTGTTGCTCCTTACACAGTTTAGAGTTCACTTTGATTTCTGAGTATTCATACCAGCCAGCACACCTAAATAATTTCCTGTTGTTGGAAGAACAAACGACCTAGTAAAAAAGATGGAGACAATAAAGGAAAGATGCTTGGAGACAATGAAAGAAGAGAACTCAGAACATTTTTATTAACATCTTCATTAATGATCTCGATGATGGAGTAGAGTGCAACCTCAGCAAGTTTGCCAATGACACAAAACTGGGAGGGGTGGCTGATATGCCAGAGGGTTGTGCTGCCATCCAGAGGGACCTCAATAGGTTGGAGAAATGGGCTGACAGGAACTTCATTAAGTTCAAGAAGGGGAAGCGCAAAGTCCTGCAGGAGGGAAGGAACAACCCCAGGCACAAGTACATGCTGGGGGCCACCCAGCTGCGAAGAAGCTTGGCAGAAAAAGACCTGAGGGTCTTCTGTGAGCCAGTAATGGGCCTTGCAGCAAAGGCAGATAATGGTATCCTGGGCTGCATTTGGAGGAATGTTGTCAGCACGTCGAGGGAGCAGATCCTTCCCTTCTCCTCAGCCCTAGTGAGGCACATCCGGAGTATTGTGTCCAGTTCTGGGCTCCCCAATACAGGAGAGACATGGAAACACTGAAGAGAGTCCAGCTAAGGGTCACAAAGATGATTAAGGCACTGGAGTATCTCTCTTATGAGGAAAGGCTAAGAGAGCTGGGACTGTTCAGCCTGGAGAAGAGAAGGCTCGGGGGGTCTTATCAATGCCTATAAATACCTGAAAGGAGGGTGCAAAAAAGACAGAGCCAGGCTCTTTTCAATGGTGCTCAGTGACAGGACAAGAGGCAACGGGCACACAGGAGGTGCCATCTGAACATCAGGAAACACTTTTTCACTGTGAGGGTGAGCGAGCACTGGCACAGGTTGCCCAGAGAGGCTGTGGAGTCTCCATCCTTGGAGATATTCAAAAGCCATCTGGACGTGGTCCTAGGCAATCGGCTGTAGGGGGCCCTGCTTGAGCAGGGAGGTTGAACCAGATGACCTCCAGAGGTCCCTTCCAGCCTCAACCATTCTGTGTTTCTGTGACTTTGAGTAAAAGGAATTCTCTTCAGTGAAAGGAGTAAAAGGAATTCTCTTCAGTGAAAGGGCATTTCTCAGGCTATAAACTATACTATTGTACATGGGCTCAAAGAGAATTAGACTACACAAAAATTTGTCCATTTTTTCAAGGTTCTTCAAAACCTGTCCTTATAAATAAAAATTCTCACTTCATTTGGAAAACAAATTACTTCACCATTATGTATTTTAAGAAAACTTTTTTCTCCCCATAAGATCCAAAAACATAACCATGAGAAACTTAGTATCAACCTCCCACTCTCAGTTAACTTTTCATTATTATTTTTTCAAACCTAGCAAAAATTCTAAAATTACAAACCAGCAACATTTAGCATGTCAAAAGATTTTAAAAATTCCCAAACTTAAACGCAGTTCTAATTTAGATGCTTTTATCAGCCTTGGTTTTTTAAATGTTGGCCTGCATTATTGACAAGATAATTTGCAGAGCATTACTCATGCCATTTAGCTTAAGAGTCCTTACTGTTTCTTATTTCCTTTTGGAAGTTTTTAAAACATAGATGATTACCCAAAGAACAAGTCAGATCCTTTATCACAGCGAAAATTGCCAGTAATAGATTAAATGTATAGATATTAGGAAAACATTACTTTGAAGGTATACATACAAGAGTGTTTGTTGCTTTACATGATGGTTTTCAAGGGTTTTATATAAATTCTGTTAATAATGCATGTTGTTACATATCGTGCTGTTTGACTGAGGAATGGAAAGAAAGGTTGAAATTTGAGATAATATTAAAATACTTTAGAAACTTTAAAGCATTATAATAGTTATTTCAATAAAACTACTTCAAATATTTCTTCAAGAAGGAAACAATTTGGAGTTCAAGTTCAGCAGCATAATAACTGAAAACGTATAACAGTACTCTTATTCCCATCACTAAACTATAGATTAGGGTCTTTTTCAGTTGTTGCCATTATAAATCCCTGTTCCCAGGGGTGCCAAGCTATCATAAAAATTTGCTTTGGGCAATGCTTTGAGATAAGTTCTTCAAATAATGCATAGGGGATTGGCTTGCAACTCCCACTTGTGTTAATAGGAGCTATCAAGGCAAATCTCTCATGGATTCATGGGAGAAAAAGCTCCAGAGTATAAAAAGTTTCAGCCTGAGGATTATTTGTTTTTGATATATATCCTGATAAAAACATGTTCTAAAATAAAACACTTCAAGCTAGTGATCTCAGATATTTGCTGGGACTGCTAACACTCAGTAGGTTGTGTTTAACAGAAATTCCACTGATGAAGCCTGCAACATAAATTATTTCCTAAACATTTATGGAAGAGAGAATGATAGTTTGGATGAAGAAATATCAATTTTCAAGTCAATAATATATTATTTTATCTAATTAATTACATAGATTTTTTAAAATAAATTTTTATATTTTTCAGTATCAAATTCAAAATGCTGGTTGAGCTTCACTCAGATGCACCCCCTGTTCCTTCACATTTTCCACTTTGACATAGGTTACAGTGGTAGACCAGCCCATCTTCCCTCTTCTTCTGGGAGAAATTCCATTCCCCTGATTCCAACAGCTCACATTTCATACAGTCCATCCATGAATCAGGTCAAGGGTTTACTATAAATGAGAGTGCTGATAACTTGACACACTTCATCTTCTAAAAAATCTGGCTATGTCTATGTCTCTAGTCCCTGCATTCCCCAAGTAGCTAGGCAGTAAAATATACTGGAAGCTTCCATTGAGAACCATAATTTTCTGTTCTCCTAAGTTCTCCTAGTCATTTACATTAAACATACAATTGTCTGAATACTGCAACAGAAAAACCACCACACAGACACATCAACTTCATCAACTTCAGTCAGTCTGAAGTAGTAGCTTAATTTTATGTGTTCTGAATCATTCCTTGGAGCAACTTTTTTTCACAGACTGCTGCAAGACTGCAGGGAAAAGGAAGATTCACCTTCTGGACTAAAGACCACCTTTGTGAGAACCACTTTTTCTGCCTACACTTTCTACATTCATTTTCTTAGGTAAGGCATTCTAAAAGAACAAACTTATGTCAGAGGTAGACTATATCAGCTCAAACCAAGTACTTCTCTAACACAGTTACAAGACTATAAGCTTAGCACATAGGCTAAGGAAAGTGAGCTATTCTGCTATAATAGGTGCAGCTAAACATACTCTGTCTTCTGTAGGCAGATATTTCAAGTCCACTTCTTTGTGCTTCTTTCCATTTCTATACATCTTTCTGGTAAACAGATGGCAGAAACTTTAAATAGTACTTCAGGTGAGATCTCACCAATGTCTTCTACAATAGTATTACTGCTTTCCTGTCTCTACTGCAAATACCTTACTTGCCACAACCTCAGATCATATTTGTCATTTTGGTAGCCTCTTCACATTGGTGGTTCAAACATGTATGTGACTGGTTAATAGTACCAAGCATTATCTTCTTTCTCTATTATTTCCATTTCCATATTTCCTTTCTCTATTATTTTGGTAAGCACCAAAGTTTTGCTATTAGGCCTATGCCTCACACTTCCTATTGTTGTATGTCATCCCATCTTTTTTACTCCAATGTTCTGTTCTCCATTTTGTTCTGTCTGATAGTCTGGACCTCTTCTGTGCTAATCCCAATTCAGTATCATTGTAAACTACTTTACGTACTAACAATTTCCCCTAACAGTATCACCTGCACTCTTTTCCTACCCTTATTACAATTCTTGTGCTAGTCTATCTTCATTAACTTAATAAATAATTTCCGATGTGAATTACTTTGTAGTAAATCTGATGTTCAGATATATTTTAGCTACGACATTTTCATGGCCTAGAAAACCTATTACTTTAGCCAAGAAAGGGACAGCATTACCCTGGTATGATCTGCCTTTGCTGAACCTACCTAGAATTTTATTTCACTTCTGGTTTATATAATTAATTATACTTTGATCCAGATTTGGTCTAAAATCTTCATGTGGTAAGATTACTATGCCTGTAATTATCCAGATCACATTTCCCCCTTCCTTAAATATATGCAATATGTTTGTTTTTCTGCACCAAATGCAATATGACTCATAGTCTGATGGACTCCTTAAAAATACTTGTTACCACAGTACTTTTGTGTGAGGAAATATTGTGTTCAAATATTAAAACAAAACTTAAACAATATTTTTTGTGGTCCTGTGGAAAATATATTTCAATAATCAGTGGAAAGTTATGAAATTGCATTTTGCTGACCTCTTTGCTTTGCAATGGGTAGCATTTAACAAAATAAATAAATAAATTATTCATGAATATTTATAACCCATCTGCTTTGAATATAGTCTATCAAATTTAAATGAGACAAAGGATTAAAGCTACAATTTAAAAGCTTAAAACTAGAAGGGCTTATTTCTAACCTTAGGACAGCCCAGCATTTAAATAAGACCAATTGGAACTGGGAATGAACATGAACTCTTAATTTTATTAATCTCCTTATACTGCTGTGCATTGTTCTGAGTCACCAAAATATGCATAGGTTCTGAATATCCTGACACTTTGCTTTGCATTCCATGTTATATTTTAAGAAATACATATCATGTATCACTTGCTAATGGTTTCTGTGGGAGGAGATGAGTAATTAAGGACTTGTGAAATTGGGGCAGCATACGTTTTTATAACTGATAACATAAACTCACAGGATGGCTGCAGTTCAACAAAGGGCTTAGCATGCACTGTTCTATAAATAAGCACAGGAAATTAGATTAAAATTTTAAAATTAGATTGCCAAGATTTTAAAAAGTGACCATAGGATCCATATGTCTTGCTTTGGGTACCCTGCTATGAAGGACTTTTCAGAATCCTGATGTTTTACACCTTTTGAAAATATTTAAGTTTTAGAAAGACTTTTATTTGTCCAACCTAAAAATCTATAATACATTTTTGAGAAGGATTTAGCTAGACTTGAAAAAAACCCACACAGAATAAGCATGACTACTCTTTCAATTGCATTGTTGGTTAGACATGTTATATATAACAAATTAAGGATATAAATTTTCTTTAAAAAGGTGGATTATAGTCGCTCAAGTCCTTCCATCTTTTTTTTTAGTGTAAAGCATTATTTGTAATACTGATAGGCACAAACTGAGCCTTACAGTTCCTCCTTCTTCACTATTGCTTTGCAGTTTCATTTAGAAATTTAGTGAATGTTTAGTTTTCATTGGTTTTCTTTCCTAAACGTTGATAGAACATGAGACAATGCCACTTACAGTCTTGGAGAATTTATCTGGGATTTGTAAATAAACAGTCCTGTTGTTTGGGACTTGGATGCTGAGTTTGAGGCAGAGGAGGGAGGAATGGAGACATTTTTCCTTCTCTAGTGCTGAAAAAGATGTCTGGTACCTTATAGCATCAGACAATCCACTCAGTACAGCTGAGGCAGTAAGGCAGGCTTGTAACTATAGCTTATGACAATGTTGTGAGATTCAGGGGTACTTCCCAAATCCCTTAAAAAGCTCAAACCATGTTTTGATTTGGTGTTGGAATAGAACTTGAGCACTCCACTTCATCTTACCACTGTTCGGTTTCCAACTGAAGAAAACCAAAGTGGGAGGGTGAGAAGGACACTGGTACAGATGATGGGGGCAACAGGGAAATTTTCAAAATACACTTTACCTTGACATCTAGACCATGTTTACTATGATAGATCCAATTTTTAGGAAAGCCTGGAAAATGCTCTATACATGATTTTCTCTTTTGCAGAATGAGAGTGTTGGAAAGATCCTCGGCATGCATCTTTGTTGCATTTTTAGAGGAGAACGAAGCAAAAACCCAAGAGAATGAAACTTTATTCCGCTTTTCTTAAATTCTGAAGTCTCCTTTCACTTAGTACTATTTCATTGGTTTAGTTGTTTATGAAAGAAAAGAGTAAAAAATAGTCTTGAAGACAGAAAATGTCCTAATACGTGCTACACATGAACTTGACCATAAATTAAATATTCGTAACATAGTAGCAGACAATAGTAAGAACCAGAAAAATAGTTGAATGTAAGGCTCGATTTTTCTTCTGCTGCTGTTTGAACCTTTCCTATTGTCTTCACTACTCTAAAAGTAGGTCCTTACAGAACTTCTGTGCAACATCTAAAAGCTTATCTAATACGTTTGACCATTGTACAGGAAAAACAGCAACATGGACAAAATATTTCATGAAAGAGGAATTTTAAAATTCTTCGTATGAAGAATATTGTCAACTGCATAAAAACAGAGATTGAATATGCCAGTCTCTCTATTCTCCAGTCCTGCTCAACTTCCTTGAATTACCAGCCTGTGTAAGAGGATTTGGGACATCAGAGCAAAAAAATAAATGGACAATTATTGCAGTTGTCATTGAAAACAGTTTAGATGAGCTATTGGGTGAGTATGGTTTTTGCTGTTCTGGTGGTAAAGATGGCAGGAACAAACAAAATTTGTGGATAAATATGCAAATCTGTAAGTTTTGTAAAAAAAAAAAAAAAAAAGATTAATAAAGGGGATACTGCATCTACTTTGAAACTGCTCTTTCACTTCTAGCCCACCAGGTGAAATCAGTCCTAGGGAAACTGCAAAGGAAGTTCGTCACTAAGAATAAATTGTGGTCTGAACTGGCAATCCTTGTTAGATTCCTTCCTTTTCTTTCTCTCTTCTGCCCTTAATAGACATGTATACATTTACAAATGGCAATTCCAAAATTAAATGTCCAGACAGGACTTGGAATGGGTCTGTGTACTGCATAACTCCACTCTTCTTGCGATGGTCTACGTAAAACTGTATTGATGGCACTGCACACTGGCTAAGCCCATGCAGCTACTCCTTCTGCCAGTCCTTCCATGTCTCACAGGCATTAACTTCTACATCTTAGTTTTAGGCATGAAATTAATATAGTGTTTGGAGGATAAGATTAAATGCTGTTTAAGATAAGAGTTGAACACTATCAACAGCTTTGAAGGTGGGAGGAAAATAGCAGATAAAGCCACATTTATTTTGATTATACTGTCTCACTGTTCAGCTGAAATGAAGGACATGCAACTCCCAATGCTGTTCAGAGAGAATCTGAATGCATTTGTGGGCATTTTGATGCAAGTGGAAACAAAGACTCAGAGCAAATTCACTATGTGGAGGAGGAATGGCACAACAGCAAATCTTTGTCCTCAGCTATTGAACCTTAAAGCCAAAGTTCCTGTGTGTGTATGTATACACCACAACTCATCTAACAGTATATATACTGTATGTTAGGTATATACAGAAGATTTCAATATGAAAAGTATTCTAAACTCTTTATGTAAAACCTATTTTTTGCTATGTGATTGTCTGTACTGCAGTTCCAGTCTATGAGGCAAATAAGTAAGAAAAATGATGTCTTTAAGTTGCTAAAACAGGCATTATGCAAAATAGAAGATTTTGTATTTCAAGAATAGCAGATGACTGTTTTCTTAGACAGTATATTAAGGTCTACATTCTCAAAGGGTTTTCTGGACTCACGCCCAGAAAGTGAGTAAAGTGTTGTATTATAAGTTAAAATGAAAGTATTTTTGCTGTTACTGAAAAGGACAATATGAAGTATTTTGTCTTGTGTCACTTCTTGGAATTGAACATAAGGGCACAAGAATTTCTAATTTTTATTAGCACAAAGTAAAATAAAATTTTACTGTCTGTAGTGAATGTCTCACTGAAAAAAATAATTTTCAAATGATGCAACTGAATATAATTTAGGTCCGGTAGATAAAGATGAAGAAGAAAAAAAGACAAATGCAGAACCTATTACATTCAATGATACACTGAATGCCATCAGCTCTTATTGTTGAAAGACTCAGTTGCCATCGACATCTATGGAAGTTGATCTTTAGTATCTCCCAAGTGCTCAACTCCAGGAAGAGATACAGAATTAGCAAACAACAGAGGTAAGAAGAGGAGATATTAATTGACATAATATTTCTGCCAATATAGTACTTCTTTATTAACTTTTCAGTTGAAAATAAGGGATAACTTGCTCCCAATGGAAAGCACAGTGATGAACCTAACACAGAAAATAAAGAAATAGGTCATTAAAAAGACACATCTAGATGCTATAAATGCTTACATATGTGACTGCTGCCTCCCCTGCAGCCTAATGTAGAGCTGGTGTTAGCTCCTCACAGGCACATATGAGTTGAACTTCCAGGAGGCAGAAATCACAGAAATCAAATCTCTCACTTCTACCTATTGTTATATTAAAAATATATGGATATAGGCAGGTGCAACTCTTACTACCTCTTTCTGTGTTTTATGTATGACTCACGGTTTTCAATGCATGTTTGGAGATCCTGGTGCATGACTGCTGAAACAGGCCTTTCAGGAGACACAGGTGGAAGGATAGATGCTTTATAAATCCCAAGTCGTCTTAGGCACAAGGTGGGCATTGGCATGGTCTGCTCTCCCAAAAGAGCTGTACTTTGGGGCATGCACAACACCAGAGTAATATATGTCTAAGATATTTGGTGTAGCAATGAAGCTACCCGTAGAAAGCAAGGTGCCTAAATATTTTGTGGGGGTTGTGGATTGCTCTCTCGGACTTAGGTGCTGAAATACTTTCTTGAATATGTTCTTAGAGCCTGATTGTTTCTGTTTAAGAACTAATCACATTTATCTTATCTACTATTTAGTCTTTTTTGTGTGTATGAAGTTTAAAAAAGTTCTCCCTTAAATGTTCCTAGGAAACTACTAATTTCTACATATCTGCTTTTTCCTCCCCCATATAATAGCTATGAAATTCAGCTGGTAACTGCTTTCCCAAGATTCCTAAGAAGACCAAACTCTGTTAAATATTTCAACAAATAACTCACCTAAGGTGCAGGAAGAAAAAGAGTGCACTAATTTATACAGAGCATTACCTTGGTTTTTTCCTTTACACAATAGAAATGAATTAATTTTGCTAATTATTGGCTGATTACTGATGTTGTATTTCTGGTGAGTATGGATTCATTAACTAATATAGGGATTCAAGATTAAATTAAATTAGAATATAAATGAAATAAGCAATCCTAGAATAATATCATACCATATAAAGATGACTAAATAATGATGCTATCAAAGTTCAAACAAATATATTTCATCAGAGTTTGCAATTTCTATCAAGAAATAATGAACAGTAATTTTTTCTTATTCACTTTTCTTTTTGGTAGCTGATAAAGGCACCATTCAAGAGAGGAATCTGTAGTGCCAGTCCTTTCCAATTTGCCAGGAAAGCTTTCTTCAGATCAAAAGTAAAAAGGTTGTTGGAACTGTTAATGGAAGCAACTATAAACATTGGAAGTACAAACCATTTCCAAATTAGTGCTATTTTGGTCTTTTTCTGACACACAAGGCACACTTGCTGTTCTCAATTACAAGTTACCAAAACATTTTTTTCCTAATTTCATTATTTTACTGGATAGTGGAAAACTATCAGTTGTACACTGTGCTTCTTATAAGATACTTCAAATTTGAGCCAACTATTAAAATAACATTAATCTATTTTGTTTTTAAGTGAAGCACTATTTCAGGTTATGCTTTCTCTGTGTAAGTAGCTGTCATTTCAGCTAACATCACCAACAATGTATTTTTCCTGCATCGTAATTGCTTTAGGCATGACTGTTTTCTCACTGCATGCAACTACACTTTCTTATTAGAAATAATATGTGCTGTACATAGAAATAAACCTACGCATATAATACTTTATTAGAAATATTTAAGTTAGAATCAGCTAAGTGATGGCTTGGTAAAAAGAAATGTCTGGATTTATTATTTAGCAAGTAAAACCAGCGTAGAAATATATTATGCTTTTATGATGATTCCACATTAAAAATGGAATTATCAATTTATTTCAAACTACCATTATTTGAAGAACATTTTGTGATTCCTATTCTGTTAGTACAGATGTTTTTTCCCTAGAAGACTTAGCAAGATTTGTATCTTCGATAAGTTTTTGTTGTTACTAGTAGGAGAAGTGATCAGCAGCCAGACACTGGACCAGTATGTCATTTCCTGTCTTCTGCAGGTGTCTATTAGCATATAGGAAGCAATTTGTTCATGGCATTAAAATTATTTTACTTGGTTTGGATAGACACTCTTGTTGACTTGTCTCCTTGTCAAGACACTGACAAGAATCAATAAGAACACAATCCATGCTATGCACATGAAGCCAAGTGGTCATCACAGTGAGCTGTGTATTATACATCACCACTTACATCTAAGTGTGAGAAAGAAGAGTCAATATCTTGTAGTTTCAGATTCCTAGCCATGTAACATTCTTGGACTCCTGGTTCCCAGAACATAAGGATCATAAATCTTGCATGCAAAATACCATGCTAGTGTTTTCACTAAACAGGCATAATACCTGTTTAAATTGTCATGACACAAATTAAATCAACGTGGCTATTGCAGTAGACACTGTTGGAGGATTTGGTTTGATAAATCTTAGGACCCTTCTGTTCAGGGTTTAATAAGTTAACTTTTCATTTAGGCTGAAGTTTCTTTATCATCAATTTAATTTATTGCTTAGTTTTCCCTAATTTTTATGTGCTATATACACAGCATCTTCTCCAGTATCTCACCTTTAAATCAAGTTATTGCTTCCAAAGTAATTGGCTTATCTTACCTTAGTTTCAACAACATGCCTACATGAGACTAATAGCTAAATCATTTCCTTTTTTGTTCTTTGTTTTTTGTCTTATCGGACTTGCATGCTAGAAACATTTTCTCTTGCTTCTCAGTATCTAGGGGCTTCTAATCAAGTACTTTTGAAACCATTGTGTCCTTCAGTTTTAACTGCTTGCGTTGGTTGGCTTTACCTTGAAGACTTTCAATTCTCATTGGCTTTTCAACATATAAATTGAATGTTTCACCTGAAATTTGATAGAACATAGAAGCTTTCAATACCTTTATTCATTATCTGTTAAGTATGTTCATTAATCAACATTTTCTATTTTAAATAAAAATGTATTATTCTGACACTTGTGATTATGGTTTCCTAGCAACTTTCTCAAACCAGCCCTTTTCATTTCAATGGGTCTCAGACCAGAAAAGAATGAAGATAGCCTTAATTTTGTATGTGGTTTAATCCTTTTCTCCATGTGGTATAACTTTAATTTATTAAAGGAGTTGATATCTGTAATTTCATTGGACTAATGATGAAGTATAGTATTAAGCTTCCATTCTACATGTCAGTGTAACCTATATCACTGAAAGAAAAATCTTTTCCCACATACTCATTTGGAGCCTGCAGTTAGCACGCTGATTGTTTTTCAGACAGAAAGCTCCAGCAAGGCATCTTAAAGGAAAAACTTAATTCAATAGGATTTTTCAATACCTCAGTAAGAATCAACTTTTCTTCATTTTATGTGCTGCTCTCCTCAACTCCACTAGGCTGCATGAGGTAAATTTTCTTGTCCCCAATTGCCAAGTGTCTTCTCCTTTTTCAAGTCCTCCTTAAGCTTTTCTCTGAAATTACTTCCTCTTTTTATTTCTTTCTACTTGTCTATAGCTTTTTTCTCCTGGACCATATTTTTATATCTTGTCGCAGCTCATTCTTACAAAACTGTAAACTCTTCTCCTTAGGTGTCTGATCTTACAGTCTCTGGCACCCTGGGGGACAGCTGCACTGCTTTCAGAAGAAAGTTTATAATGCTACAACAGTAGATCCTAAAAATAATAGTTAATAAACCACCATATATATTTTTATATATATATTTATGTATGTATATACTTACATATGATAAGAAATCCGTTCTTCATTACTATCAGGGTGCAATTTCTCATATTTCACCACACTTGAATTTAGGACTGAACAGATCTCTTTGCGTTGGTTGGCACTTTCTCCGTAGCTCCATCTTCATGGACACACAAGGAAAGCAGGACTAATGCCAACATCGGTGTTCATCCTTTCTATGTATAGCAAAGCTATCTATTTAAGTATCTGAGTCTATTCTTGAATTTAGATTTGTTTGTTAGTCACCCATATTGTTTACAACACAGTTAAATACAGACATACAGGATAAATTCCGTAGCTCTCTGAAGGAGTAAGAGACTGGATATGCTCAGGGCTTTAGTATGGGCTCAAGTTTTTGTTTTTGTAACCTGCAAAGGAAAAATACAGGTAGCTCAAGTGTACTGTCCTCTAGGAAGTATGCCAAATTCAGCTTTTCTTTGTTGACACACAGTTAACATCCTGGTCCTGTGTGGTTTGGACCCAGAAATAAGGTTGGAAAGAAAGAGCTTAGGAGATAGTCATGCTTAACCCCAGTCTAGGCTTTGCCCCAGTGTCCTTGCACAGCAAGAATTTGAATGGGCATGGGGAGATGATTTCTGTAGTACTGTTCTCAGCAAATCATATGGATTTTATCTTGGAAACATGGACAACCAGCAGTCCGAGCTCTTTTGCTTATTCTGGCAGTCACAGGAGGGAAACCATTCAGGGATTCTGCCCCAGAAAGAAGTGAACTGGAGAAGCAATAAAGAAGCAGAGAGCACTCTGGGGGCACTCACAGATCCTTCTGCAGAATCAGTGACGTCAAAGTTGGAGCTGATGCTCCTTTTATGGCTTCCTAACTTCTACTGATGTCCATTTTCTGTGGAGGTTAGTATAAGAAGGCAGCATGCATCCTCTGTCTGGTTTTGTCTGTTATCGAGATCAGTTACACTGCACAATCTGTGAGCATAGTTGCAATACATGGGAAGTGCTTACCATGTGAAATATATTTGAAATTCCTTAGAAATGAAGTCTCTGTGGTGGTTTCTAGATATACATATAAATATACTCAGCTGAGCCCAAGTATTCAAAGTCATCTTGTTCTGATGGATAGTGAGTTTACCAACATAGATGAGGATGTGCCATGCAGACTGGCCATAGTAACAAAAAAACCAGGTCCTGACAGGTTTGGTTTTCTAGTATAGACATAATATAGCTGTTAAATCTGGTGAAATCCTGAATCTGATTAGGTCAACAAAACTCAGTTGGATCTGGATTTTGCTGTTTTCTCAGTCTTTGAACGAAGGTTTCTCCTTTAGGACCTTCACCAATGTTTTCAGCATGAAGTTATATACTATTTTTGTGGATACAGATACAAGATTGGATCATGCTGTCATTAGTTCAGTGATTCACACACGTTTGGAGAAATGTTCCCTCATTATGTTATGTTAAGAATAGTAGTGATGGAGAAAACAAAATCAGAAATAGAAGACTTACAGCAAGACTTAAAGCAGTATAAGCCAACATTTACTTGCTGACTTAATCTGTGCATTTTGCTACTATCAGCTTCTTCCCTAAGGGCTAAGTTCAACCCTGTCTTGGAGTTATTGATAAAATTCATTCTCCCTACCGGAAAACAATTCTTCTTTCTGGTTCCTGCTGCTTGCAGGCTACTCTTCCGGTTTCTCTGCTTCAAACTTTCTCCATCCCTTTTCATTTTCACCTGAATATATTCTTTTCTTTGTCTCCTTTCCCTCCTTCAGCTATCAGAATTGAATTTTGTATCTACATAACAATGCAATGGAAATATAGTACGGTGGATTCTATATGCTATACAGAATAGAATTAAACAAAATTGCATACACTTGCAAAAAGTAGCTTTTAGGCCCATCCTTTGTTTCTGGCTCATTGGGATAAAACAGAATTGAATTAATAGTTAATTACTGGTTCTTATAAAAGTAAACCCTAATTTAAGAATTAAAAAAAAAAAGAAAAAAAAAGGCAAGCCTTTTAGACAATGAAAATTAGTGGCTCATAATTATGGGAAATTTCTATGTTTTGAAGTATTAAGAAAGAAGGGAAGAAGGGAAGGAAGGAATGAAGA
Organism: Ciconia boyciana; assembly: GCF_034638445.1. Taxonomy (NCBI): domain Eukaryota; kingdom Metazoa; phylum Chordata; class Aves; order Ciconiiformes; family Ciconiidae; genus Ciconia; species Ciconia boyciana. Next base: position 33,988,719 of record NC_132935.1, on the reverse strand, counting down.
AGGGAGGGAGAAAAGAAGAGAATAAAGGAAGGAGAAAAGAAAGAATGAAGGAAAGAGAGAGAGACAACTATGTAAACCAGTTACATTTTGTTTAACCTCAAAGGAAGATTTTTCTCTCCTGCAAGTTATTCACTTATGCACTTGCTATGGAATCAGCATTGTGGGTAAGTTGATAGCCTGTACAGGAAAGGAAAGAATGGCAGGCTGATTACTTTATGGTTATTTCACAAAACTGATGAGACAGCAAATGATATTCAATCCTATTAAAAAGACTAAGCACAGCCTTTTTTCCCCCCTTTTTAAAAAAAATCCTACATTCCTTGCGCTGGGATTGGATTATATGATTCTACAATTCAGGGAGTCTGGAAATTACAGAACATCTGCAACGAAATTGGTTTTCTGTGGAAAACTGATGAATCACTTACTGCCAATGACTGGAAGGAAAAGTACTTGTTTATGCCCTTATGTAATGAATTTTTATGAGGTGAAGTTTGCTGTTTATAAAAAATATACTTTCAGTTGCTGTAGATGTAAAATAATAGAATTCAGAATTTAGACCAATGCATTACTGAAAAGACAGTCACTAGCAGAATATCATCTGCTTACAAAATACCAAAAAAGGGCTTTTACTTCTATAATAGAATTAAAATTTCCATCCATCCTCTAAAGCCTACAAGAGAAAAAAATAACAGGGACAATATTAACACTGCTACCTTTGTTAACATATCTTAAAGTAAAATGAATAGTTTTATCAAAAATATGTATTCTGCTTCAAAAAATAGATCTGAAACATAGTATAGAAGAAAATCATGCTCATGAGCAATTCCTCAAAAAGCAAGCAATGCCTCTCTGTAATCATGGACAACCAAGTACCTGCTCTTCCTTGAATGCCGCTTCACTAACAATCTCTTTTAAGCAAGAGTTGAACTGACAGCTTGGGGGTAAGAACTGATCATTTGAATGTGAAAAATAACTTTTCACAATCAAATGTGTCTTCAGACAGTTGTATACCTGTAAATTAATTAATGGACCTAGTTTTGAGAATTTAACTGAAATAATTGTTTTATTCTTACATTGGGGGATGGGAACAAGAGCTGAGTTTGATTGCTACAATCTTTTAATTTCTTTCAGTATCTTGAAATATTTCAGTAAAAGATGTCGCTGCTTGAATGTGATTTCTTTTTGGATCCTGCCAAATATTTCCAGGAACAGCTGCAGGTGATTGGAAATGTACAGATATATATTATTAATGACTAAAGCATTTTGCATTTCTTTAGCAAAAGCTGTTTTGCTGTGTATGTGAAAAACTTCAAGTGCTATTTTCTTCATACTTATCTCCTCATCCTGACATCTATATTGGTTCTGCAAGTACTGGTAATGTACCAGTCTTTCTTGGATCAATTTATAAGTATATTTTTATGAAGATGAGTTTTCGTGGCACTAAGCAATGGTGCAATGAGCAACCTGCATTCCTTTGTGCCCTGCCACACATCTGCCACCTTTAAAATTGTTACATGGTGCCTGCTGTTGCTGCTATCAGGGATTGTGAAAAGGATGTAGGTGAGAAGGCATGCTGCAGGTCCATCTATACCTTCTGCAATGACCACGTTCGCTTAAACCTGGAGACAGCTGGCCAAGCATGACTTAACTGTTACCCTATTTTCCACAATGCACGTAAAACAAGCTGTGCCACTTGGCTAACTGCCCATCTCATGCTTGCATTTGCAGCATGCTCTGGCCATTCAAACATTGCTTTTGAAGAAGAAATACTACTCACCACATGGGACCATTTTGTCCCCTGTATATGGGATGAACATCAGTGAGTGCAAAGTTTTTGCATGGAAAAGGCCCTCTTCAAAATCCTCATGCTGCTTACTCTGAAGCCACGGTCCTCTAGAGCTCTGGTTCCTGTGTCCAACACCACTCACTGCCTCTAGTCTGGCCCTATTCTGATCCTTGGTGTTAATATGGAACAAATCAGGGATGGGTCATTATTACTGATAGTGTAGCAGTCATGAGATGTTAGAGCCTGTTGTGAAAACTATCCTGAAGTGATGGTAATTATTTGCTCTCTGAATTTATCTTTGAACCATGCTTTGACCCATGTTACTTTATTATGTGGGGCAATCCACAGGATCCACAATCTTTGGTAGGAGCCTACATCAAAGGAGGCTGGAGTTAGCAGTTATCAATAAATATTGCGCTCACATCATAGTCTTTTGCTAATTACAGAGACTGTTTTGTGGATATTATAACTGGCTATGGTAGTCGCTCATATGAGAAACTTACCTACTTAAGTACAAACAGACTGAACCCTTCTTTTCATCAATGCAAAAGTATTTTCAGAAAAGCTTAATTAGCCTCTGGGTCTGCATTGTGAACACTGCTTCTTGTGCCTTGTCATGGGCCATGCATCTCTACCCAGATAATTGTGTCTCACATAGTATGTTCAGTCAGATGTTCAGTTCCTGTTGTGGTTTAATACATCTGAAAGTAAGATGGAGATCACCAGTGACAAACTGGGTATCAATATCCAGAATACCAAGCCCATTGTTGTACCTTACTGCACCATGCACAACCATGACGAAAGATCTTCCGTCAAGACTGGGTATAATAGGAGAGGATTCCTTCAGAGTAATCACATAACAGGCAGGAGACCGATTTAAGGCAGAGCAAGTTTCAAAACTCTTTGCAAGTCTTTAGTGCTAATACAGATTCCAGCGTAAGAGTCAATACTCCCACAAACACTACTTACTGTCTTTGCCTGTTGTAATAGGCACTCTCCTAGTTGCCTAGCCCCAGTGATTGCCTTACCTCTTGGCAAAGAAACCCAATCCTTTCTGCACCCTGTCTTTGGGCCCCAAACAACATGAGAACTAACTACAGAGGGCAGGCTAGCAATCTTGTTAGGGAATCAGGTACATTTACCTGAAGACATCTACTGAACCCATAAGCCGTGACCTTTTTTTCCATTAAGACAACGTATCTCTGAGGAAGATCCTTGAAACAGTTATTGCACCAGAGGTATCCTTCCCAAATGTACAAACAATTTGGATATGCTAGGTTGGGCTACTTCCTTGGCAGGCTGTATCCTGAAAGACTAGTTAGGTAAGAACTCTAAACAAGATGGCACAGCAGCTATTGGTAAGTAAGTATCTAAAAGCTAGGGGACATGACAGGACACATCGGTCCATTTAATCAAACCTGGCAGTTCTGCAGTCAGGTTAGACAGAGGGTTGTAACGAATATGGAAAATGGCAGAAAAGAGGAGAAGAGTCAGTCTCTCCCATTTCCTGGGCTACTTCAACATGCTACAATTAGTCCTCCGTTACAGCTCTTCCAAAATAGCATAATGCAGAGCAGTTACCAGACTGACAACCTTTTTTTCCCTGAAATATCCTTGAAATATCTCCCTGAAAGTAGACCAATTCCTTTGAGATTAATAGTAGCACACTGGCCAACTTTACCGTACTTTGCACCAGTCTGTTCTCTAAGTAGACTCAGGATCAGTGAGGTGTTGTGCTTTAACTCCAGCTGGCAAATAAGCCCCACACAGCCGCTCGCTTACCCTCCCACCCCGGTGGGATGGGGGAGAGAATCGGAAGAGTAGAAGTGAGCAAACTCGTGGGCTGAGATAAAGACAGTTTCATAGGTAAAGCAAAAGCTGCACACACAAGCAAAGCAAAGCAAGGAATCCATTCACTCCTTCCCATGGGCAGGCAGGTGTTCAGCCATCTCCAGGAAAGCAGGGCTCCATCACACGTAACAGTTACTTGGGAAGACAAACGCCATCACTCCGAATATCCCCCCCTTCCTTTTCTTCCCCAGCTTTATATACTGAGCATGACGCCATATGGTATGGAATAGCCCTTTGGTCAGTTGGGGTCAGCTGTCCCAGCCGTGTCCCCTCCCAGCTTCTTGTGCACCTGGCAGAGCATGGGAAGCTGAAAAGTCCTTGATTTAGTATATGCACTACCTAGCAACAACTAAAACATCAGTGTGTTATCAACACTGTTTTCAGCACAAATTCAAAACATAGCCCCATACAAGCTACTATGAAGAAAATTAACTCTATCCCAGCCACAACCAGCACAGAGGTATGCAACTAGGGATTTTGTACTTACTAAAAAACTGCCTGCAAGATCTAGAACTACCTGTACCTGCTGTTTGCACAAGTTTGCCCAAACCTCCTACCTGAAATGGGTCTGCATTCTGTGTGCAGTGAACAGACAGTTTAAGCAGAGGTACAAAACCCCAGGTGTGCTCCAGAGAATGGAAAAGATCACTGCTTGGCCTTAGCAGAAGCCCTACAAGTATCTCTGTGCACGTTTGTGTAATCATCTGGTCCCAGTGTCCCAGCCTGAGAGGGATCCCCTCACAAATGTCTTTTGCTTGGATGCCATCTATTTGACTACCTTGCCAGGCTTGTGTCAGATCCTGCCTTGGAAGTGGGCTACCCTGGAATGGTGGAACCTATTAAGATTGCAATAACAATTTAAGTGGATGTTTTGATGGTGACAACATGGAAAACTCTCTTGGTAGAGTGAAGGCAGGCAGTTGTAATCTACTTGACCAGAATGCACAAGGTGTTGGGAATGCACAAGGTGTTGACATTCAAAAGGTATGAAGCACCTTTTTGAAACTGCTCTCTGGTGTTTTGGTTGTATGCACTGTGACTTGCAGTAGCCCAGGCTACCATATTTTTGTTATGAGAAGTAAAAGACCATCAACTTTAATACCTACCATGGCAGTAATCACATGACGCTATCCTGTGTGTCCAGTCATGCCACAATATTCTCTTCTTAGTACAAGCCAAGACAGCTTCCTAGCAAATACACAGCAAAGTGCAATAGCTGACAATTTATTGCTATGACTAGTCTGCTCAAAAGGAGAATTATTAGAAAGATAATTTGCTTTGGAACCTAAAATTGAAGAAAATTTTTAAGTGAACTGTAACTACAAACTAGTTTCCCACTTTGCATTTTAGTATCATGAATACTAAAACATGAAATCACCCATTGAATAGGCGTGATAACAAGCCTTCCAAAAAAAAAAAAAAAGTATCACAAACTTCAGAACCTCCTGTTAAGCACCTTTTATTTGTCAACTTGGTTTTCATAAGAATGATACATGCCAGATAACAACTGTAGTAGTATTCTCAAATAAGGACACTCATCAGTTTGGATTGAATTTAGGAAATATATTTCTTTTGTCTTTCTTAACATCCTCTCTTCTCCACTTTCTGTAGATCATCCTTGCCCATAACAGCTCACACTTAAAGAAAAATAAATAAATATTTCCAGGTAACGCAGAAATCGGATACTATGTCTGTCATTTCTTTTACAGAATATTGAAACTCCTGCCTTTAAGTCTTCCATAACACTACTTAAATAAGACCTCTCTTAAAGCATTTAGAGTAGATGGAGTGGTGTTTGTGGACGCAAGGAATCAGCATTCTCTGACTCCTTTCACCTAAATGCCTCCAAAAATCACACCTTGTGACAACCAGTAATTCTCATTAAAATTAAGGTACATTAATAAATATTAAAAAACTTTTCATAATTAGTCTGTTTCAGTTATGGCTTCATTTTTTGATTTCTGATACAATGAAAACATTCATGCAGCACACAAAGACACACAACAGAGCACAAATAAAACTGTTAATACAGGGCCATAACTCCTATTCCAGACTGAGTAAGAGTTCTGGTCCTCTAGCTTTCTTAAATTCTAAGCATTTACCCTTTTCACTGCTGCACATATGACTGCTCAGAAGCACATTCTCATGGTAGCTGAACACTAAAAACCTTTTGTTTTGAGAAAATGACTGAAGAGATTAACATTCCAAAATAAATTTTATTCCTTCTACTGCAGGAAGCACCACGATGTATCTTAGTCCTTTGTTACAGTAGAGTTTTAACCTGAAAATATAATGCTTATGAGGACAAATTATCAATGCAATTAGTATGTAAAATTAGATTATCCTTTGATTAGTCTACAAATTATCTAATTTTTCTCTGTAACATCTTCAAATAAGACTTTTCTGCAGTTTATATATCACAAGCCACAACAAGACAGAATTACAACATAAAAAAGATATATTTTTAATTTTACAGTGCCATAAAGGAAGCTGCTGAGTATTGACTCTGGAGTCCTAAAAAGCTAACCTGGTAGCAAGTAGTTTTTCAATACACAAGTTGAAATCTTGGTCTCATCAATCTGAGTTTTGACTATAACCAAGCAAAGGTTTCACCACATGGTAGAGTAAAAAAAAAAAGTAACAAAAATTCAGTATGTGACAAAAGGAACCACTCTTTTCCCAAACCTTTTATTTCTGTGAGATGCATGGTACCTGCTTACTTGCATGAAAAAGAACAGAATTAAAGCCACACCTTAGGATCTAGGATCTTAGGGTAATGCAAACTGTTCATGCCCTAAGACACATACTTTACAAACTTGAGTAAGTGCTATGGGCTAAAAACCTAAGACACTGATGATGAGGTACTACAGTAGTAGGCCAATGCTTTGGTATAATAAGCCATTGTAAGTTAAGTATCAAAAGTTAAATTGCAGAAGAAAAACAGGGAAGCCAACTGCAATATAGCACAACCAGCAGAAAATAGCTGTACAATAGAGGTACAAAACTTCTGGAAACAGGTTTTGCACTGATACTGTAACAGGGATGAAAAACAGAGTATACATTTTACTAGGATTTCACCTGCATGAAGCTGCAAGACACAAAACAAACCTCAGGAAATTCATACAGCTTAGGTAAATTAAACAGCAGGACAGAGAGAGGTGGAATGAAAAAGGAAGATAACATTCTTTAAATATTCAGGAAAAAGAAACATTTCTAAATAGGAAGGAACTCCTACATAAGAACACGTCACCTAACAGAGTCCAATACAGAAAATCCATGCCCTTTTGACACAATACTGCACTGTGATTTCAGAAAGAATGAAGAGTCCACAGGAAACAAAGGTCTGCTATGATTTTAAACTCTGAACACTGGATTTTGGATAAGTACAACTCTTAATTAATAAGGATAGTTAAAAAGAGAGGTAGCAGGAATGCTGATGATCCTCACCTCAAAGTCAGGGTTGCTAATACATTTCTTTGGGAAGAGCTATTGAGTGATGTGCAGGGACAATTCATACAAAATCATTTCAGGACCAGCAAGGGACTCCAGGATATTCTCCAACAGACTTGCCAGTTTTGATACTTCTAATAAAGACAGATTTGTACCTGCTGGTTCAAATAGCAACTGCGAATAACAGAAATTTGGCAGGCTGCTGATATACACATTTGATGGCAAATAATATATTGCGGCACAGTATCTGGAAGCAGTTGCTCTGAAGTCTCTGTTGACTCACAGAACAGTAGCAGAATTAATGAAGTTTTGGGCTGCCCACAGATACTTACGAGCCCGCTAACTATATTTAATTGCATCAGATGAAAGCGTTGTGTGTCACTCTAAAGATCAAAACCTAGAATCTAAGATCTTCAAACAAATAGGCTGGTGGGTTGTTTTAATCAGACACTGAAGAATGTAATAAACCGTTTCATAAAAGTAGATCAAAGATATTGGATCAGTTGTTACCAAACTATTTTTGGGACTGACTATTGATGACAGCCAATCAAGAACACAGCCATCATAAAGTGATTTACTCAATTTAACTATATAAGTTTTTGAGAATTTGATTTAAGAGCCAAAAAAGGATGCAACGTACTTTTGTGCTAATGAGACACTTCTGGGGAAGAATTCCTGTTAAAAAAGGACTGCAGTTTTGAAAAAAAATAATAAAACTTATAAAACCAGGTCAGAGAATAAATGGATGAAGTGTTAAAACAGGGAATAATAAAAACATTGCGAAGTCAACAGAGAAAGCAAATAGTAATAGTAAAAACCAGGAAGTGTTACCTTTTTTTTAATACCTCTACATGCACATAGCTGTGTTTGATCTTTTTTCTGTGTGGTAGTGAGCTCTTAGTGAGGTTTGGCACCCACCTCGACCGCACCAAACAAAGAGTGGCAAGTTCCAAAGAGGGCATCTTGTGAGTAAACAGTTTTCTCCAGTGCCTCTGACTCAGAAGAATGCGGGTTACCTTGGGCAGCTGCTACGTTCCAATGGATCATGGACTGCCTCCCTCAGCTTTATAGGAAGAAGTGGGAGGTGGTCATACATAAGTCATTGAAGATCACAAACATATCACTGAGCGAGAAAACTAGTTTGGCCATCTCATGAAGGTCTAGAAGATGCACTGTCTTAGCACAGGAAGTGGTTGTATCTCCTGTAGGGACATGTTAACTATGGACTATCTATCTGTCTACCAAATGGATCACTTAAAGCTTATGGTCTATTGATAAAAGAGCAATTCTGAGTTAGAGAAAGAGTATGTCCTGTTATGGTGGCAGAATATGATGAAAACTATTAATAATCTCCTGAGATGACAATTCATCTTACACCTTTCCTTTTTGCAATGGAACATGACACTGGGAATTCAAATTTAAAATATTCAAATTTAAAAGTATTCTTGAGGCATGACAAGGATGACTTTCCCACTAAATCTATCTACTAGCTAAGTTGGTAATGGCAGAAGCTTTTACAACAAGCTTGAGAAAATCCACAAAATGGGTAAAAGCTTACTGGGCATTTTCTCTGTCTTTCAGGGAAGTATATAGCATGCAGTTAGGAAGTGGTAGGCTGACAGACTCTAGATCTAAGAAGGAATGACTTGACAACATAGGGGTACCAAACTGGGATCAAGTAGTCTGACAGAGTAGAAGAGCTGGTGAACTCTTTTTTTTTTTTTCTTTCCTTCAGAGAGGCAAGTTGGCACTCAGTAAAAAATGACCAGTAAAGACATATGATACAACAAATTACAGAGTCTCCAAAACCATCTTTAAGCTGTCTGTTTACAATAATTTCTGCATTTTTCCATTAATCTCTGCAACATAGTATTTCATGTACAGTATAAAAACAAATCAACCCCATATCAGGCATGCAATTCTGACATTTCAATTTTATCTTTCAGTGGCTGAAGACTGTGTACCTCTGAGCTACATTTAGGACATGTAAAATACATATCAAATAAATAGTTACTTTTAATACAGTAGTAACAAAAAACATGTGAACAGCCTATGGTATGAGGCATGGTAGGCCATTCCCCACATAGTGAACATTCCTTGCAGTGAGCTGTTAAGGTGTTTTCACTATTGGAAAGACCTGCAATAGGCAAACACCAAGAAGAAATTTTAAGTTTTAGTTTCTGTACATTAACAAGTGGTAGTAGATAGATCAGAAATTCAGCAAAGCCATGCCATAAGAGCTCCCTGTTCATGTATTCAAATCCTACCTGACGAACACTTTGTGGCTTGCAAAAAACTGACCTAATTCCTAGAATACGTTCTGTAAGTGTTGCAAATGTTCCTTTCTGAAGAAAAACCAGAAAATTTAGCAGTTCACTAAATTTAAGAAGTCCAGCTCCAAAGTTAATACAACGCTTAATTTTGCAGAAAGATTGCAGTTGACGATTGCTAAATAAATCATAACATCTTTCTTCCAACCATCTTCCACCAACCGTGAAAATAAGATACCATAACTTCTGGTGTTTGCTCAGAGGTTGGTATTTCTCTGTCTGAGATAAGTTATTCTTGTATTGAATATTCAGAATAGCCTGTCCCACAGTTGCATTCTTGGAATAGATAGTGAATCTCCATAATATAAGCCATAAAAATGCTTTTACTTCTGGTTCAAAATGAGCAAACACCCCTGGTTTAAATCCATGAAAACAGCTAGTAAACTGGGACCACACTAGCTGTTCCAGGGCTTTGTTCAGTTCAAGAGCATCAAGTTGACTTATTCTGAGCACTGGATTCACACTCTTTTCATTTCCAATGCTGGAGGCCATTTCTTCACAAAAAAAATTTCTAGGAATAAACACAAACAAATTTTAGTATAATGGAGCATTTCCTATTTTTATTCTTATTAAAGATAACAAAGTTGTAATATACCAGCAGTAAACAAGAAATAACAAAAAAGCTTCTTCAGAATGCTATACTAATATGCTACAAGTCCTTTCAGGAAGCTTTACGTTAACAGTATAAAATTGCACCTCAAAAGAAGTTATATTGGACTATTTCTCACAAACAGTAACATTTGTATTTGGTTATAGAGAAGTGTTTAACACCTTCCAGATATTTAGAAAACTCCACAGATTTTTCACTGTATAAATAAAAAAAAATAATTGCTGGGCATAACTGTAATATTCAATTGAACCTTAAAATAGAAGATCAGAAATAAGAATTGTAAAACTATGTGGTGTTTTATGGAGAAACATGGAAAATGAACATACTAACTAAAATCTAGAAGAGAACAGTGGGGTGGATAGAAATTATTGCCATATGAATACTTCAGCAGCTTCAGCTGAAAGTAAAATCTTAGAAATACTAACAAATTGAAGGATTACATACAGAAAGATATGGATGAAAATTAAGGTGGGAATGGTAAAACTTGCTAAATAAAGGTAGCGATTTGTTTAGTTTAGAGAAGAATCATTATATGAGATTAAAGAAATATTCAGCATTCAGACATAAATTATCATACAGTACATCACTAAAGTCTGCATATATTTTCTAGAGTCTTTTGACAGGTGTGGGATTGTGCTACTTGTCATATAACAAATTTCCTGGCAAGATGATTAATGTATACTAGCAACTTCAACAAATGTATACTCTTCTTGTTCAAGCATTACAGAGAAAAATAAAAATATTTGTTAAAATATTAACTTGGTTTAAGTGTTATTGTATCTGGAATTCTGCGACTAAGAAAATAAATGCAATAAATTACAAGAGCAAAATATGGATAACACCTCAGTAATGCAAAATTGTGGGGTAACTGATTTTTGTTTCCTTTTGTCCACATAAAAACCCAAGTGATTTAGAAGTGGTATATTTCAGGTAGTATGCAACTTATTTCATTTTCTAAACCAGATTCTTTGCATAACAGACAAGCAAGGGTCCACAGCCTTCTGGAGAAAGTACAGAAGAAGGTACTTCAAATCCTTATAAATGAGAGGAAGACCTGCTATAACACAAGACTGCATTGAATAAAAGATGCCATATAGGATCCTATATAGGAATGGTTGCTAATGATGCTAAGAATACTAAAAAAAAATCCTCCAAACCAATAACAATTTTCTGAAACAGAGTGCACCAAAAGTTTTAAAACACAGTATAAAACGTTATTTGTAGCATTCCTACTGTTTTCTATACCTATAATTGGTCATGTCTGTAAGGAAAATACCAAAACTAACAGGAAATATGATATTGTTCTTAATGTATGCTGTACAACAGTAGTTTCCCATTAACTAAGACCTACATGGGTAGGGCATACAATAGCTCCACTCCATTTCTTTAAACTCCTCCTTAGTAAGCAAAATATGGCTGAAGGTAGTATAAGGCCACCTCCTCCGGGCAAACAGCTATGGGGTTCATTGCATCAACCCATGCTGGCCTGACAAGCCAGTATACAAGGGTATACAAAGGGAGTATACCCAAGCCTGTCTCACTGACACTTCTATCTTTTCTGTAGCAAGCACCAAGGCACAGGAAGTGTGGTTTTGGAAAGCATTATCCAGTATCATTCCAAAAACTTACCTCCTCCACTTTGTGATCAAAGGATCAATTCAACCCCTACTGGATCTTGCTTTACCACTCCAAAAACTCCAGCTCCAATGACTATCCACCCTCCTACCCCTCATCTTCTCATCCCGCTACCATTTTATGAGGCATAGCCTCTGAAAACCATCTCCTGTGGAACCTGTCACTCTGGTTTAGTGCTATTCACTCATAACCCCTAAAAGTCTAGTGTCTTCTTCACTTCTGGTAACACCTCAGTCCCTTCTACTCATTTCACTCCATTCTATTCATTTCAGTTACCCTCCTACTACTGTTCTATACAATTCCCAATACACAAAATCCCCTTTTGAAATCCTAAAGTTATTCAAAAGAGACATCAAACAGCTTCCTTGATCCATCTACTAAGACTATTTTCCAACATCTGTTCAACCATCTTTTCCAGCTGTCTTCCATTATCGCAGGTACTATGAGAAATTGCTGCTGTAGATTTCTCATAAATAAGGTAGGCTAAATCTGTGCAGATTTTTATTTTCCCCAGTATAGCCAGATTACTTAAAGAAACCCCAGCAAGTGAGGAATAGGTCATGAGGAACCTTTCTGAAGCGTCAAATACACAGGATTATGATGTATCATGAAATACACAAGAAAACCCATGGATCACTATAGGCTGGGAGCTGACTGGCAGCATAGCTGCTTTGCAAAAAAGGACTTGGGGATTCTGGTAGGCAGCAAGCTGAACACAAGTCACCAGTGCATCCTGTGGCAATAAGGCCTACTGAGTGCCTTCGCATGTGCGCAGCTAGCGGACTAAAGGATGTGCTTATTCCCTTCTACTTGGCATTGGTGAGTCTATACCTGGGATACTACAGTTTGCCTCTTTTCTATCAATAGTACAAAAGAAATGTCAACAAACTGGAAAGAGTCCAGCCACTAATATCATCAGGGAGCCCCAACACTTGATATATGAGGAGAGCTTGAAGGAACTCAGATTGTTCAACTTGAAGATAAGGCAGCTAAGAAGTGATCTAATAGTAATCTTCCACTCCCTAAAGGTTACAGAGAAGATTAAGTCAAACCTTTCTGTGAGATGCAGTGAAAGAAAGAGAGGCAATTGGCTGCAAGTTGCTACATGAGAAATTTCAATTGGACATATGGAAACTGGAACAGTTTGTGTAGAGGGACTGTGAAATCCCCATCTCTGGCGATTCTTAAAAGCTGACCAAATGATGCCCTAAGCTACCTGTTCTAGCACTGAATTTACCCCCAATTTTCACAGGAGGATGGACTAGGTGTCATAAAGATCTTCCCTGGACCTTCCCAAAAATTTGTGCATGTCTTGTCATAGAATCTAATTGATTAGTGACAATACACAGTTTTTTCATATCCATGATCCTTTATGGAACCTTATTTGAAGGAAAACTTCAGTGAACCTGTCAGTGTGGGCTGGAACTTCGTATAGAGAAAATGGGAACCACTTTTGAACCAACAAGTCCAACCACTGTTTGTTAGCCTTCAAAATTTTGCAAAATCCAACAAGTCTCCTTTTTAAAAAAATTAGGATCAACACCATATATACTGTTTAACTGTGACATATTTAATGTCTCTTCCTGAATTACCAACTAGCAACTTCAGTCAAGTTTGAAGTCACTTTTATACAAACTATATGGTAAAGGAAGAATCTCAGACAAAAATATAAGCATCTAATAATAAAGATGTACTTCTTTAAAATCCTTTTAAATTATGCTTATAATATTCCTATGTAAGCAAAGCTTTCTTTTTGATGAACAATTAGGAAAGCATTCTGAATTTAAGCAATAAAACTGGGCATTGGTCTGAAGTTCTTTGTTCCCAAGAACACTGAAAATTCGCCATAGGCCATGGCTGTTAACCAGACCCTGCAAGTTACTTAAAGATTATATCCATATAGCTTTGATTTTAATGTGTAAGCACATTTCAGTGTGCGTACTCCTATGTACAGGTTGAAGTGTTCTGCTATACACTATGCTTACTTCCAAACTGATTTAATGTTTTACTGCACTTATAGGGTAGCTACTTCCTCCCCATAGACAAACATTAAAAGGGAAAGTTTGAAATCTGTATTTTCCTATGAAAAATGTCTGCAAATGTCCTAATGATTTGGATAACAGCAACTGTTTCTTTGAGAGAAGAGGCCTAAATTCTAATGACTCTTTATTTTGCTATAGTAGGGAATTGTCATTATATTCTTTATCTATGGTATCCATTTTTTCAAGTGATAATAAATAAAGAATAAATAAATTATAATAAATAAAGTTTTCCCTTTTAAAATTACCTCCTCTATACAAAATCCTTTCAGAAATGTGTTAGAATTCTCAGTTTGTACTGTTTTCACAAATAGTGGTCCTAGAGTAGGAATAAATGAGAAATATTCTGGTTTAAAACTCTATCATAAACACAGCCTGTAACTGTCAAGACATTTAACTTGTACTTTTTAAATGTTATTTTTGCATTCTACATTCTGCTGAGCTGCACAGACTATAAAGAGAATGTTGTTTTCCCTCCATGTTTCTGCATTAAATTCTATTTGTCACATCCCTACTGTTTTAACTCTCTTATTTGGTCTATTTTAAATTATTTAAAATTTAAGAACTCAGAACTGCAGACCCAGTAAGGAAAGAGACAAATATCAATGCTCAGTTAAGGATGCCATCAGGCTTAGCTTATATGATCAGAATTGAACAGTCAAAAATCAGGTGAAGATACATAATAAACTCTATGTGTGATTAACTTGTTAAATAAATACACTTTAAGACAAAACACTAAAGACTACTACTTGAAAGGTTCTCCCTTGATTTTACACTGTCACAGATATTGCACAGAAAAAAAAAAAAATTGCCTCCCAGAAAAAAAACCCCAGAGAACACTTCTTTCTTAAATAACCTATAGTTTGTCTGTTGTTTTTTTTTTAACTAAACAAATGAACAATCCCACTTGTACAGTACACTGTGCAACAACAAAAAAATAATTATTGTATCTCACCAGGGAAAGAGGAATTTTTTCTGGTATATGTTAGTGCTGTTATTGAGCACTGTACAAATTATGAATGAATATATTTTATTTGGAAACATGTTATTGACAGAAATCTATCAATAGTAATGTGAGTATTGTCAACAGCCTGTCAATATTAATGTAATTATGATTAAGGGGATAACATGGATTTTAGCTATAATACCAAGTAACATCTCCTGCATTGCTGCTATCAATATAAGCATTATTATTGACCTGTGTTGGGACTATCAGTATGAGATGTATTACCATCAGGCATATTTGTCAATGCATTCTGCCCACAGAAATTCTACATTTAAATTTACAGGTCTGTAAACTTCGCCTGCAGAAATATACAAATCCAAGTAACCTCTAGGGTGCCATTTTTTCCACAGGGCTATTCCACTGGGGATGAGTAATCAAGGGGTTTCTACTGTCTCAGTGCTACTGCAATTGCATTCCCTGTTTTTCTAGCATAATCATTAGAAGACAGGCAGACATATATTATATGCAGAAGCTTCAAAATATTTTTAAGTATGATTCGTCAAAACACTTCTTGGGAAGCCAAATAAAAATATATTTTATTAAGTCAAAAATGAACTTTGTTCCTTACGGCTCTAACTTAAAATTGCATTTAGGATGCAAGTAGCAGCACCTCCATTCACTTCACTGAGTTCATGATTTAACTATTTTTGATAATCTCTTCTGTGCAGCCAAAACACGTAGTCTGAGGACTGTACTCATGCAGAGACGGAATGGACCACAAGAGACCACCGAACCCTAACTCAGCATGAACACAGGCTCAAGAATATCTTGACAGATGTTTAACTACCAAGAAAGCTGATTCCACACTTTCTCTAGGTAGTCTGTTCCAGTTTTTTCTCATATTCAATCCAAAGCATCCTTATCACAAAGATGGTTTTCATTCCACAGGAGAAAACAACAATTGAGAAGAATTTCCAGTTTGTCTGCATCTTCAAGATAAAAAAAATGGTGAGGGGACCAACTATATATAGATTTGCCAAACTAGATAACATCCTCTTTCCTACAACATGCCTGGTATGATCCTCCAGAAAAAAAAAAAATCTTTACTTTTTTTCAGCAGCATAGTTAGCATTTACCTTGAGGTCTACTATATCTTCAGATCTTTTTCTGTCATTTTTCTGTCTGAATAATTATTTCCTGTTTTGTATTCATGTATTTGAGTTTTTCCTCTTAAGTGCAGTGCTTTGCACTTGCCTGCATTGCTTTTCATCTTGTTGAATTCAGAGATTCTCTCCAAATTCATCAAGAATATTTTGGATTCAGATCTTATGTTCAAACCAAAGAAAAAAACCCCAAAACTTTCAACCCCTCTTCAGCTTAGTATCATCAGTAACTTTTATAAGTGTGTGTTATCTTCGATCATCCAACTCATTAATGCCTTTACATCTTGACATGGTACTATAGATAATTACTCTGTAAAGGCAATTTTTCAACTTGATGCTGATAATATCAGCATCTAATGGAGACAGTATCGATATTAAATTTCCCTAGCTTGCTTATGTAGGGAAAAAGACTTTATTAAAATCAAGCTGTATTGTACCTAAAGTTTTCCTCTTACTTACTAGCTTGTCGTCCTTTCCAAGAAGAGAAACAGATTGAGGTTTCTTATGAACAGGTCATGTCAAACCATATTGGCTGTTTTACAATCTCTCTTCTGTGTATTTTTAGATACAAATTAATTGCTAAACTATTTACTCCTGAATCTTTACTTGGAATTGAAACTGAGAGCTCCAATAATTCTCTTAACAAAAGAATAAAGAGACACAAAAACACACACACACAAATCCATTTCGTTGGCTATTTTCACCCTCTGGGACATTAAACAAATAAATAAATAAAATAAAATATATAAAATCAGTGGTGCCTAATTCCTCAATCATTCTAGGATGAATTTTATTAGGATTTGCCACTTGAGCACATCTATATTAAGATTCCTTAGGCTATTCTTTCTGTGCTTTGGTTCCACTCTTATTTCCTGTCTAAGATTAATTTTATGAAGTAGCAGGTCACAATATATCTCTTTTATAAAGTATGAAGTAAAGAATCAGCCTTTGAAAATCTGTTACTTGTTCTCCTTTCTTATTTAATAACAGATCTAGGTAATGGACCTATCCCTTTGTACCTCCTCTTACTTAGATTTTTGGAGCCTTTCATTGATTCTTTTCTTGTGCTTTGTAAATTGAAACTTATTTTATTCTTTAGAGTCACTAATTTTATTCTTACATTCTTATGCTATTCCTTTACATTCATCCCTAATTGTGTTGCATTATTTTTGCCTGGACCACTCTCTTTTGATTTCCAGGCCACTGAAGAATTCCTGATACCTAAAGTCTCTTTAACATTCATTATTATTCTAGTTTATTATTATAAACTATCTCAACACAAAGAAACAACAGGATATGCACAAAAGAGAACAGATTATTTTTTTTTAGCCTTTTCAACAGACTAGATTCTGCCAAGCCCCAGCATTCAGATCTATGGCCCAGGCAGGGGGAAGTAGTTTGTGGTGGACATACTAGCAATCATACCCTCTCTAGAGAAAATATCACTAACACACAGTTCCTCTTTACTTCAGGAGCTACAATGCATTCAGTATTTTGCATTCAGGGTTGTCATACTGGGTGTGTGAGAGAAAGCAAGCAAGCCTTACCTTTGATCTACTATCCCTCCTTTTATGTTCACAGAGTTAGGACATCAACAGATAGCAATGAAGACTATATTTCCACCCATCACAAGGATGCTGAGATTTTTTTAATGTGAGGTGGTTTTTTTTTTTTAGTTGTTTTTGTGTTTGTGGATTTTTTGTGAAAATGTATTCCACTTAACTGTTCTTTTCAGTTACTCTCAATAGCAGAGAATATTTTGGATGTCAATTTGAAATCAATAAACTTGAAAGATAAGAAGTCAAATGATATGTAACCAGATAATTTTAAAATCTTCCTTTACATCAACTCTTATAATAAAACACAGAACCTAGACCCCAGCTGCTCAAAACCTCATGTTTTACCATTAATTCTTATCTCTTTCTTGCTCATCAAGTGTAGAGAGAAATATCCTCAGATCAAAGTTTAATTGGGAACCCCAACTGTGTTGTCTCTTAATCACTGTAAAATTAACTTATCACTGTATCATTACCTCAAATAACCTTACAAAAGATTGATCTTGTATTACTGTCTGGATTTCTACATACTTCAGCTAAATACCTATCATTTTGTAAAGAACATAAACTGATTCTTAAACCATTTGGAATAACTATTAACACTAATTGAAAAAACAGTTATATACTGCAATCACAAAAAATATTATGTATTTATTCTTTTCCTGGGAAGCAGGACTATTCTTCAAAATAGACAAAGTAAAGGAAAACACTGAATGACTTGACTGTGTAACAAGTAAATTCAATAGATGAAATAAAGATTTTCACTAAGGACACTGAGGGAGCAACTAGTAACAAAATCCCAGAATCCTGAATGCTACAGTTACATTTAATGTCAGAAGACCAAGCACAAGACAAAGATACATTCAAATCATAGGTTGCTTTTCCAATTTTAACTCAGTAAACTTCAGTTTCATAAAATGGGATACAAGAGATTAGCCACTGCTGAATGCGTGGAGACAGCAAGAAAACATAATGATAGCTCATTAATTTATCTTCCATAAACTACCTGCTAAAGTCAAAATATTAGGGCTTTAAGTTACAAAACCAAAACCAGCTGAGAAGAGCCAGAATTGATACAACAGTAAGGAAGAGCAGGAGGAAAGTGCTGCACTGTTAGAAGCTGTACATCAGTCATTTCTGTCAGTATTTGATGGAAACTGAAAATCCTGTGTCAATGTAATACATGCACGCAATGAATACGAGCAACAAAGACTATTATTGGCCCCCATTAAAGATACTCTGAATGCTAAGAGCTCCCACTGACTTCAGAAAAATGGTGATCAGTCAGCACTCTTAAAAGAAAGATTATTGGATGCAAACAACTAGATCTGATAGACTAATTACTGGATAACTAATATTTAAGATACTAACTTTCAAAATTTGTGATGTTAAATTTAAGGCTACAAAAGCTCAAAGTACATTTGTATTCCCCATAGCATAAAGGCCATAGGTAGAATCATCGTACCAACTTTTTGGATATGGCCCTAATTTTCATTTATTAGAATAAATAGGAAGATAAGCATGTAACAAGTCATATGTTCAATCACTATTCTTCTTTGTCCCATATCCCATTCCTTTTCTTTCCTCATCTTATTTGCTCATTTTGTCATCCCTCTCCTTAGTATGTCAAATTGCAAACTCATCTCTAAAGGGATGTGTCAATTCCACTTGTAGATTCCCATTCTCTCCTGTACTAAATGAAATCTAGCTGTTGTTCCTTTTAATTAAATCAGTGATAAAAGAACCCAAAAGCTCAACGATACAAAGCTGCATCGTAACTTGAGGCTTTCCAAAAAAATGCGGTTCAAAAAAATCCCTTGAACACTGAGATGAAGAGCCAAAATATATGCCCAATATGCAATATTGACTCTCTCTCTTTGGAACTAGGTAACGGGAATTATCTGGAGACATGCCTTACATTTACTGATGCTAAATCAAAATGGTGGAGGGTTTGCTTGGAGCAGTTTGACAGTTGAGATTGTGATGGTTAACTAGGAAGGAACAGCCCCTTGGCAAGGAAGGGGCAACATCTCTGACTAAACCAGTATCAGGAGGTATAAGCACACAAGGAAGATAAAGATCCCTTGTACTACAGATGTAGGTCTCAACTGTTGATGATCACATCAGCAGATGACAGGGAGACCCTTGCGTTTGAAGAGATTTTGGTTATGATAAGGATATGAGGTTCTGGTATAAGGATGGATAACTGAAAGTTATATTGCATTGCACGTGTAAAAGTGAAAAGGATGTAAAGCTTAGATGTGCCATCCTTTGTGTTAAGCAGGTGAAACACTGCACTGTGGCAGAGGTATGCAGTTCCTTTTCAGAATGGTTCAAAGACAAAACATGAATGCATGGTTGTGAGCACACTGTGGGCAGTTATAGCCATAACTCTTCATTTGCTGGTTACTGTTACTTACCTGAAAAGTTGATCTTATGCCTCACGACATATGTAATATCTGCTTTTCACTGTTTCACTCGCATAGCCTTATTTGTCAAGCACGCTATCAATCCCAATTTTATGCATCTTTTCTATGCCCCTCCTTACCTTTCTTCCATTTGAATCTACCTAAAAAAAAGAGAAGTCATCTAACTTAAATTCCCATTTCACAGCTCTGTGTTTCTGTTCTGCTCCTACCTGTCTGATCCATATGAATGGATCACCAGATACATATGGAGATGCCAGGATGAAGATTGAGAAGATACGTAGAAGGGATTCAGAAGCAATGCCTGTTCTATATACTCAGATGCAATTTACCACAGATGACAGAACCCTGGAATTTTGCATTAAACACCTTAGTGTCATAATTTGTGAAACACGGTCATTGCCCAGATTTTATTCCAACTTCCTTCCATTTTACATACATATGCATATCAACTGCACAGTCATGAATATTCAGCGATATGCAAGTGTAACAATGCTGATCCAAGTACCGCACTGCAGGAACATAACATCCTTTAACCTTTTATTAGAAATACTTATTAGATTTCTACTTATTAGAAAGGTAACATCTCTCCTAGATGCATAGCTAACTCATAATTAACCTCTGTCCACATCTGTACCAAAAGGAGTATGGTATGGTATGGTATGGTATGTATGTAAAAACAATGTTGTTACAGACTGTATATATTTATGGTACATTAAAGCCAAGAAGGCCCTGCATCAGCAAAAAGACAAGCCTGTTCACTCTCAGTTTTAAGTTTTGGCCTTGTATTATATGGCATAACTTATGAATAATTGCATCTAATTATAATCAAGAACTCTCAACTGGTGGAAGGATAAAGAACACTACTTTACCTGACATGTGTGTCTCATTTTTTAGGCTTGTGTTCTATAGAAACATAAGCTGATGTAATTTCTGACAGCTACAGTCACTCCTTCTCATCTTCCTTCAACTGTGTGTTGCCACCTTTTCTTACAGACTAGTGCCAATACTCATTTGACCCTCTACTGAACTGTTCCTGTATGTTAAACTGGCAGAAAACAAACCTGTTTAAATTTATATTTCTGCAGATTTAGCACACAAACAGGTCAGCACAGCATCAGGTAAGACATGTGCAGTACCAGTAAGAAGAACATCGGGGCCAGGAAAAACCAGTAGCAAAGAAACTGGCTGCCTTTGAATCTCAGCATCATACTCTTACATACGCCACCAGTCAATAGCAAGATAGAAAAGCAAGCCTTTCATTTTACTAGAAGAACTGTTCCGACAGTCTTCAAACCTGACATGCTGAATGTGCAAGGATAATACCACAGCACTGCAAATACAAATAATGCAACTTTTTGCTGCCTTTCAAAAATGAAAAGAAAAAAAGAAGAATTATTTGTACAAGTCCACTGTAGGACTCATGCAGACTTGCAGGTGAGAGGCTACTCTGTTTAAATAAGTAACACTATGCGATTCCTCCCCACTCTTACCTTTTGGATATGATTGTACTTTGAAATGTTTGGCATACACAGTGACTAATAGGGATGCTGGGAAAATTATAGACACGCTCAGTGTCCCCAAATCTTGACAGTTTTATTACTTGGTAATTATTGTAACTTTAAGCACACGAGGGAAGACTGATATGCTTTCACCACACTCTCTTCAATCCTGTAACTTCATTAGCATTTTAGAATCCACTGGCATGGTTGCACACACATATTACAAGTAACAGTTTGGAAGAGGGATAATAATTTCCTTACTAGGCAGCCTAAGCTGTACACTGTGACATCTTCTACAATCCCACTGCAATTTCAACGTGAATTCCCCTTCATGATTTAGTTATGCCCCACAGTGTCATGGACCTATAATAATTTTCTTTCCAGGAAACGTTCCTTTCTCCTTGCCAGCCCCCTCTTGTAATATCTCCTGTCAGCTCCTCTGCTTATAGAATTAACTATATTATTTTTTAATAGTATTATTTTTGAATGTATTTTTCAAGTTTTCTTAGAATTTAAATTTGGATTATTTCCTTTCTTTTCCAATCCCACTGCCAATATTAGCAAAAACAGAGATGGTAGAGATAAGCAGTGTCAGAGACAGCATTTTTAGAGAGGTTGTTCCCAGGCAGCTACTGATACAACCAGAATTAATATTAGGAGTGATTCAACTCTCTTCTAAAGGCCAAAAACCTACACAGGCCCTCTCTTGCAGGGAAAGGAAGAAGTACCCAGACCCAGTCAGAGTCAACCTTGAATCAAGAGTTGCACCACTGCCATAATTCCTCTCTCTTCCCATATCACGTATTTGTCCTCTTTTTCCTCCATCTCAAAGTTTATTTCTCTTAATTTTTACCCTTTCTTCCTCTGAAAAATCTGCATTTAGTTTCCTTTTGAAAACACTCCAAAATAATCTCAGACTTCCAAATTTCTTGCATTCTACCTCCAAACCAAAAAGAAGCTACCACCATCTCCGACAGGCACATTACAAAGAGAGAGCATCCTTGCTGTTCTCCTTCTCCTGAAGATTTTTGTAAAGTTTAGATATGAACTAACAATGCTTGTAGATGTAGGTCAGATGCATGGCTGCAGGAACCATTTAGCTCATCTGAGAAGCTGCAGGACAGAAAGCCTGCTACCTTCTCTGTCCATGTACAGCACAATCTGA
The DNA here is from genome assembly GCF_034638445.1 of Ciconia boyciana. Classification (NCBI taxonomy): domain Eukaryota; kingdom Metazoa; phylum Chordata; class Aves; order Ciconiiformes; family Ciconiidae; genus Ciconia; species Ciconia boyciana. The sequence continues at coordinate 33,966,260 of NC_132935.1, read as the reverse complement.
CTCATGAGCCTGCTGCTTTTTAGCAGAACACACCTTTTTTTTATTTGCTGCTTTTAACTTTACTACTCAAAGAGTACAGGGAGTGCTGTGGAGTAGCTGGTATTGAGAGCATACTAGTTAGTTAAAATGAGAGTTGTAGCACCACACCTTTCTCTTCCCCCTTCACTGGTCTATGTGAAAAAGTATATATTATATTATGTCTCAAAAGGACACACCCCTCCCCCCAAAAAAACCCCACCAAAACCAAACAAACAACAAAACCCCCCAAAACAGCATAAGCAGCCTGCTTGAAAACACCATACTGAAGTAACCTTCTGCTGCAGTCCAAGAGATGTAACAAGTTGTAGGGGCTGTCATTGTTAACTGCAGCAGCAACACAGTGAGTTTGAGTCTATTCCCATTTTTAGTTGTACACAACTTACCATCATTTAGGTTGGAAATTTAAATTCACTCTCTACATGCTTTAAAAACTCGTGTGAATTCAGATGTTGTTCCTGGAAAGTTAACATTTGGAAACCAGACCTTGCTAGGGAGAAATTTACATTAGGGTATTCTAGTGAAAGACTGATTTTAATTGGTGAAATCATCACCTAACTGCACACATTACATACAAGTACAAATACATCCTTTCCATATTTTGTATCTTATGAGTTGTTCAGCTTAGTATATAATAAACATATGTATAAGGCTAATATATTTGTAGAGAGTTAAGTGTACCTATTATGTGAAGGACCAACAGACTCTTTACAATATTTATAGCATGGAGTTGGTTGTGATTTAAAGAAGAAATATGCCTGTCTTGAAGCTTGTTGGCAAAGGGGTCTTTTTTTGCAGTCATTCTAAAGGAGTACAGAGCAGTTTCCCTCTCTAAATTTCCTAAAGTATGTGTGTGAAAGTCCACTGGTGGGTTGCTAAATACTGCTTGTGTACTTAACTGCAAGCTAAGGACAAAAATAAAAAAGAAAAAGATAAAACTTCAAAGTTGACTGTTACCCTCTCCCTTTTTATTCTTTATAAATGTGGTAACAGGGACAAGTAGAAAGGGATCAGTGTGTTTATTATAAGTTTACAAAGTCCAATCCCCACTTGCTCAAGCAGGGCCATCTGGAGCCAGTTGCCTAGGACCACGTCCAGATGGCTTTTGAATATCTCCAAGGATGGAGACTCCACAGCCTCTCTGGGCAACCTGTGCCAGCGCTCGGTCACCCTCACAGTGAAAAAGCGTCTCCTGACGTTTAGGCAGAGCTTCCTGCGTTTCAGTGTATGCCCACTGCCTCTTGTCCTGTCACTGAGCACCATTGAAAAGAGCCTGGCTCCATCCTCTTTGCACCCTCCTTTCAGGTATTTATAGACATCAATAAGATCCCCCCTGAGCCTTCTCTTCTCCAGGCTAAACAGTCCCAGCTCTCTCAGCCTTTCCTCACAGGAGTCATGCTCCAGTGCCTTAATCATCTTTGTGGCCCTTTGTTGGACTTTCCAGTATGTCCAGGCCTCCCCTATACTGGGGAGCCCAGAACTGGACACAGTACTCCAGATGCGGCCTCACCTCTGCTGAGGAGAGCGAGAGGATCCTCAAGCACCTCCCTTGACCTGCTGGCAACATGCCTCCTAAAGCAGCCCAGGATACCATCAGTCTTCTTTGCCACAAGGGCACATTGCAGGCTCATTTTGAACTCGGTGTCCACCAGGACCCCCAGGGCCTTTTCTGCAAACTTGCTTTCCAGATGGTTGCCACCCAGCAGATACCAGGGTATGAGGCTGATCCTCCCCAGGTGCAGGACTTTGCACTTAACCTTCTTGAACTTCACAAGGTTCCTGACAGCCCACTTCTCCAGCCTGTCAAGGTCCCTCCAGATGGCAGCATGACCCTCTGACCTATCAGCCACTCCTCCCAGTTTTGTGTCATCAGCAAACTTGCTGAGGGTACGCTCTGCCCCATCATCCAGATTATGAACAAAGATGTTAAACGGGATGAGACTCGATATTGACCCCTGGGGTACATTGCTAGTTACTGGCCTCCAACTAGACTTTGCACCATTGATCACCACCCCCTGGCCCAACTGTTCAGCAAGTTTTATACTGACCTCACTGTCTGCTCACCCAGCCTATACTTCATCAGCTTCTCTATGAGGATGTCATGGGAGACAGTGCTGAAAGCCTTACTGAAACAATATTTACTGCCCTCCCCTCGTCTACCAAGCCAGTCATTTCATCATAGAAAGTTATCAGGTTGGTCAAGCATAACTTCCCCTTGGTGAATCCATGATGACTACTCCTGATCACTTTCTTGTCTTTAATGTGCCTGGAAATGGTTTCCAGGATTAGCTGCTCCATCACCTTCCATCCTTCTCACGGATCAAGGTGAGGCTGATCAGCCTGTAGTTCCCTGGGTACTCCTTCTCGCCCTTTTGAAGACAGAAGTGACATTGGCTTTCCTCCAGTCTTCAGGCACTTCTCCTAATCTCCATGATCAATCAAATATTATCAAGATCATCCTCACAGCAGTATCAGTCAGCTCCCCCAGCACTCATGGCTGCATCCCATCAGTGCCCAGAGCCTCATAAATGTCCAGTTTACTTAAGTATTCTCTGACCTAAGCCTCTTCCACCAAGTGTACATCTTCCCTGCTCCAGACTTTCCCCTGGGTTCTATGATTCCTGAAGGTCTTTGCTAATAGACAGAGGTGAATAAGGCCTTCAGCCTTTTCCACGTCCTGTGTCACCAGAGCCCCTGTCCCATTCAGCAGTAAGCCCATATTTTCCCTAGTCATCCTTCTGCCACTGACGTATCTACAGAAGCGCTTCTTGTTGTCTTTGACATCCCTCACCAGATTCAACTCCAGGCAGGCTTTGACTTTCCTAATCACATCTCTGCATGCTCAGACACTGCCTCTATATTCTTCCCAGATTACCTGTCCCTGCTTCTGCATAATTCCTTTTTATGTGTGAGTTTTGTGATGGGTTCCTTGTTCATCCATGCAGGGCTGCTGGCATTTTTGCCTGACTTACTACTTGTTGGGATGGACCACTCTTGAGCTCTGAGATGGTCCTTGAATATCACCAGCTTTCCTGCACCCCTCCAGGGCCTTATTGCGTGGGACTCTTCCAAGCAGATCGCCAAAGAGGCCAGAGTCTGCTCTCCTGATGTCCAGGGCTGCGATCTTGCTTTCTAATACTTAAACTAGGCTCTCAGAGAAAGCAGGCACTAATATCAGTAACCAACTGAATAAGAAACAGATTACATTAGCTTCTGCCACGGACCATAAGCTTAAAGGAGACATGAGCTAAACTGGAACAAACATGCTGAACTTCTTTTTTAATAAAGTATTATCTAGAAAGTCTTCAAAAAAACTCTCTGCTCAAATATCATTAAATATCTAAAAAGTTTTAGAAGTCAGATATTAAAAATAATGTAATATATCTTATTCTTCAGTTAGACTGATGTTAATCCAGAATGAGCTTATTCGTAATATATGAGGAACATTTCTTATTAAATACAGTGCTATCTTTCAATTCAAAAACTTACTCATGTTTGTTTCTTCTTATTATTATCTTATTCTTCTTCTTGTTATTAGAGCACATCATGTTTGCAAGCTAATTTAAGGAAGTCGTATTTATGTCTAAAACTTATCAGTTAGCAATAGCTGGACATTTTTTTTTTTAAAGTCTTCTTGATTTGTGTTCTCACTGAATAAACATAGAAATTGCAAGTGCAACAGTGCTGTGGGATTTTTATTTTTTTTTAAACAGTGGGCCATTATAACCAATATAGAAATAAAGCACACAGGTAATAACGTACTTACATTACAACATCAAATTGTTGACTGCTTTGTCTACTGTTTAATTTACTACTAGTTTTCCTTCAGATATCTGTTCATCTCCTCTGCCCTTTCTTTATCCCTACTCTCTCTGAACCTCATAGCTTTGAAATGAATTTCATATGTTTAGAAAAACAGGAAAAGGAAAGACATTCCCACTCTCTCCCATTTTGAATACATAATTAAATGTTGTGTTTTTTTTTCCTGACAGACCATGTACTTCATTACTATATCCAGGTATATGTTAATACTGGATTCAGACATCACTCCCTAGCCCTTGAAGAGTCATTCGTTTTACAATATATTTTTTTGTATTGATAGTATATAGCTGTAAACTTGTTTCCTTCCTTCCCAAATATTCTCCGGGTAGCAGTCTTTAGCAATTTTCAGAACTGTCACTTTAAAAGACTACAGAAGATTAAACACAAGAAAAGATCAAATGTCTGTCTTGGCTTGCACCACAGCACTTGATGTCAAAGCACAAATGGAGGTCCTTGGATTAGTAACAGTGTCAGAAACCATCAGAGTATAGAAATTACCTTTCCCATTCTATTCTATGAAGTGTCTGACGAAGTCTTTATATGCTATCAATACCTGTCTGCAAGTTTTAATTGAGTTTTATTTAGTCCATCACAAGAACATTTGCTTCCTACATGTCCTGAATCACAGTAAGTATCAAAACCTTTCTGTGAGTCACTACTTTCTCTAATAAAAGAAATGATACCTACAGTCTCGGGATGCGGGAATAATAATCTAATAGCAGAGAAACACACAGAGCTCTCAAACAAACAAACAAAATTATCTCCCAAATCTAAACATCCTCCTTGCACAAAACAGACATTCCATATATCTAGGTTAATCCTTAATAATCTGCCAACATGAACTGGGGGATACCATTCCAGCTACCTGATAGTCTTTTAATCAGTAGATGGATTTATAATGCATCTGAAGGCCCGTTACCTGAGAAATTAAACTTTTTAAAAATAAATTTAGAGGATGATATTTTATATGCTTGTATTGCTGCACTAAGAGTTCTAAGGGTAGCTATGAGTGTCTTAAGCATGAGCTGATTCAGATACATGTAAGTTCACCACTATTACTTTACGGTTTTTGACATGAGTAAAAGATACTTTCTCACTCATTCAGAGAAGTGTCTGATTTTAACTATTTACTCAATATAATTGAGTAAATAATTAAAATCAGACATTTCTCTGAATGAAACATTAGAAGTTTCACTAAAGCTTTAATGGGAAGTGATTTTCTTCATTTGGTAAAAAGGATTATCTCATCAAATAAAAACCCACAAGTTTGAACCAAGGCAGGCCTAGAAGTTAAAAAGACTTATAAACTGAGGCAAAACTCTAAGCAAAGAGTTATTTCAGCTGCCTTGTCCCAGATTAATGCAATTTCAGTATGCTCTGTACTCAATATACGTACTCAATTCTTACTTTAAAAAATGTAAATATATACACATAACACTGTTTTAATAAAAAAATATAAAAATTGTTACTTATAAAAATACCCAAACACCCCAACTCTTTCCCCCTGCCACAGTACAATCCAGATTGGTAGGCAAGAAAGAGGATGTAAATATAAGATGCTTGTAAAACCTTCATACACAACAGCTTTAAATGTATTCCACTTCCCAATTCACTGACTCTATCAATTCCCTAACAATATAGAGAAGACTATAAGCATCATGGTAATTAAAGTGTAAATGCATAAGCTATTAAAATATTAAGATTTTTAAAATAGAAAATAATAATGCTGCTTTCCAAAGAATATGTTTGCACAGGCAGACACAGACTTCTGACAATTTTTAGCAATAAAAGTAATATCTAATTTACCCAAAAGACGACAAATTATTTTCAAAACTACACTGCAGTGTATAGGACAGCAAAATATTGGAAGGATTTTCTTTACAGAAAACTGAAATTAGTTTGAACTAGCCTATTCGTGGTGTAATGTCTCATGCACAGCACTGTCTTTTCTCCACATACATCACCACAGATAGAAATGGTGAGCTATTCTCTCCAAAGAAAGTGTTCATGGAGAATATAACTTTTTAATTCCAAAAAAGTATTCTTACTAGCAACTAGTGCTAGAGCACTAGTAACCACAGTAGGTGTTCCAATACTGACATGATCATCTATTTCCATAGTAAATTCCACAAGAATTAAAATATAAGTGTCCCTCCAATATTCTTGACATTATGTGCCCTACTGGTCTATTCCATTTCTATTAAAAAAAAAAAAAAAGAAAGCCTTTTTAAAGAGGCTATACATCTTATAGTTGTGAAGTTATCCCTCTAACTCCAGATCAGGTAACAGAAATGGATGACTTCGTGCAGTATGAACAAACTTAAACAAAATAATTCAGAGGTGTGAATTGTTACTTCCCTTAATAGTTTATTTGCTACTCTAATTCATGTCCCAGCAATTATAATTTTAGCTGTTTTCCTACCAATCACTTCATTAGATAAACTAGTGATGATGGACATCCAGGAAGTGAAAAACAAACTGCTAATGAGTAGAAACTGAAGCATAAAGAGGAGAAAAAGTTTGTAGAAGAAAGCACTGATAAAATAGATCATAAGAAAGAATAAAGATAGTAATAGTCTTAAAGTGAACACTTTACCATCAGCTTGTTGCTGAACTGTGTATTAAGAATGGCTCCAAAGAAGTTAGACAAGAATTCACTAACTTCCAGTAAAATCAAACAAATGGCTAAACATTTTGGAATCAGATTTTACTAGAAACTGGCCATGCTTCATCTTTGACCTTGATGAACACTTCCCTCCCACTGACAGGTGAAAGATGATACAAGAAATACACTTAGGGATTGAAAGTAATATACAGTGCTATGGTTTTGAGTATGGACTACACCATGAGTGGAATTCGTCCCTCTGCCAAAACAGAGGGCATTCAGACTAAATCTACATTAATTTTGCGGCAAACTAGCGGTTTGTTACTTATACTTATAGGCTGCACAAAACTGGATTAACAGAACGTGGAAAGGAGCTACTGTCACCTTTAGCAGGCAGTATCTATAGGAAACCTTGTCACCTATAGCAGGCAGTCATAGGAAAGACCTTTAGAGGTCTATAAATGGTTCACTCTCTCAGCTGACATCAGAATAACAATTCAGATTAAAATATCCCTCTGCCAGGCTATTATGCCCGTTGGTCTCTACGGAGCACATTACCGGGTTCCATCCTTTCTTACCTCACACCCTGTGCCCAGCTGGAAACCTTGCAGTCTCTTTGCATACTGAGGCACGCAACAGGAGACAGAACGTGAGTGGGACTCACGAAACTGAGCCGCCCAGAGAGAGCGTGAGCAGAAACACAAGTTTCTATAAACAGGGCCTGGAGGAGCATCCGGGGTTGACCCAGAGACTGCCCCGCCGGCCCCGCAGGCCCGCCGCCGCGCCCCAGCCAGCCGCCCCGAGCCTGCCGGGCCCCGGGAGCTGCCTAGCCGGGCTCCGTCGAGGCCCGCGGCTCCGGCAGCAGCCCCCGCACAGCGGGCGGCGCCGCCCACCGCAGCCCCGCTCGCCAGGGAGGCCGGCGGCACCCCCGCCTCGTCCCGCCCCGAGCCGCGACTGACCTGCGCCGCCGCCGGGATTCTGCAAGGGCACGGGCACGACGGGCTCTGCCTCGAGCTTCCTAGTGAAGGCCGACGCGGACGGAGCCTCCTCGGGCCGCCCCAGGGCCTCTCCCCTCCGCCACCCGGCTGCCGCTCCCGGCCTGCGGGCACGGTCCCACCAGCAGGCCCCGCCGGGTCATAGAGCCAGCTCCCGCTGCCTAGAGCGGCTGCGGCACGAACAATAGATACCGCCAGTACGCGCCTAGAGTGGCTTTGCAGGAAGTACTCTGGGAGATCGAGATGACGCGCTAGAAGGGCTCCTGGGATGGTAGCTGTGCCAGGGTGAAGCGCGGGGCGGTTTGACTGACAAGCCAAGAGCAAATCAGTGGCTCGGGATGAGGATGAGGAGCCAATGGGAGAGGCAGGAGGCGGGGCGGCCGAGTGTGGGGGCGAGGGCTGAGGCCGGGTGGGGCCGCGGGCGCTTCTCGGGCCCTGTGAGCGGTCAAGTGTCCCGCTGGGAGCGGAGCTGCGGTTTCGCCATCTTCAGCTCGGCAAGCAGCAGCAGCGGCCTCTGCTCGCCCTGGCCGCCCGTGTGGCGGCGGGTGGGCTCCCGGCTCGCGGGGAAGGTGGTCACCGAGGATGGTGCAGGGGCGGCGAGGCCGAGCAGATTGGAGTCGAGGGCAACCTAGGGTGCAGCCGCGGCCCGTGGGGGGCGAGGGGCTTATGTAGCATTTACTGACAGGATTCACAGGGCTGTGAGAGGAGAAACTGAGCAGACTAGGGAGGAAACGTGGCAATAACCTGTAGGTGCTGCAGGCAGGTATTTCTCCAGCAGCTTTACACTAGCGTTGCTTAATGCATGGTTGATCGGTTGGTTGCTGGCGTTAGTGACAGTCAAGTTGTCCCTCATGCGTCCCAAAGTGTTTTAGGTGACTCAGTATTATTTGAAGGTATTACACACTTAGTTGAGGAAAACTGCATTGGAAAGTTGGCTATTATGGTTCTAGAAAGCAAATTTAAGGGAACACTCTAAAGTGTAACTCTATGAACAGGTTGAGGGGAATCTACATTGTTTGTTAAACACAAAAGATACTCAAATAGAGATTTATTTATTTCCAAAAAGTAACTATATGTAGTTTTGGCGTATTCGTGAATACAGATTCACAGGTGATGTTAAGGGTCCCAGTTCTTCAGATACTTTGCTGAGGTTACCTGTGCTAAGGAGGCTGTGAGGGGATTCCATGGGCACATATTGATGGATTCTATACTATTTTTTTTTTCTAACTCACAGCGAAGAAATTAGGTGGTACTCTGGGCTACTTGTGGTGTCCAAAACAGGATACAGCCCTTTATGAATATTATGATCTTGAAAGAACGGTTTCGTTGAATATTTACATGTCATTTTTCACAATGGTAAAGCATCTTCAAATTAGATGCCTAACTTCATTAACAATGAGTAATTCCTCTTTTAGAAGAACTGTTTGAAGTGAATAAGGCTAATTCGCATGGCTGATTTCACAGAAAGGGGGTTAGATCTTTTTATACGGAAACTGCATTTTAAGCAAAATGAGGTAACTACCTTTTGAGCTAGGACAGCTCTTTTGTTTCACAGAAAGACATTGTAGTGCAAAGCTTATGACCACTAATAAAGGAAAGACAATCACCCCCAAATGTTTAGATAGTCTACCATATACACCAAGGTATTTGGGGTGCTTTTTGCTTTGTTTTTGAAACAAAACCATGCAATCATTTATTTCTGCTGAGGAGTAATTCATTTAATTGAATAATGGAATTAATCTCCTATTTATTATCATTTATTTATCATTGCATATTTGAATTAGAAACAAAGAATTAGCACAAAAGTGTCCTTGTGCAGGGCACTGTAAAAAGCTATATCAGCATTTAAAAATCTTCTGAAGTAAGACCCTGTGTGACATGGGCATACCAGAGAAAGGCAATAGAGGACCTGCAACTCGGCACTGAAGCAGTGTGCCATTTTTTTGGTGGGACTGATGTTGTTGTGACTGGCTTTGGGAGCCATGCTTTCTAGGTGAGAGGTGGTTCTCCAGCCTCTTGCCTGTGTTCTGACCTGACACTCCAGATGCAGCTGACCATCTATGTCTGTCACATGAGGTCTCTGAACAAAAGTTTGCAATGCTAAGTTGTCAATGCTTGGAATACTTACAGACCCTGTAACAAGAAGTGTGATCAGGAAGTGCTAAACAAGTCTCACATGCAGAGTAAGAGTTTTGAGACAAGTTCTGGAAGATGAGTTTCAGAATAGTTCATGAGTAACTGTTGATGAAGCCACCTTTCCTTATTTACTCCAGTACCTGAAAGAAACAGTAAACAAATAGGGATAGTTCATATCTGAAGTTTGTCCTCATTTCTGTACTGATCTGACACTTGCATTTCCTCCTGCTGTTCCTTCTGCTCTGTTCCTATGGAGATCATCTGGCCCTCATGCTGCTGAGAAATCTCTCTCTCCTTCAGGACTCGGTGTGGACAAAGATAGCAAATTCATTGCCGATCAGATTGGTTTTACAGACTGGGTAGCCTTAGCTTTTTCTAAGCTAGAAAAGAGCATGCTTGCTTAAACTATACTACAGTGGTGGAAAAGGGAGTTTTCAGATACGCAGAATGAAATGGGTAGCAAACTAAGGTTACCTTTCTCTTTGAAAAACTTTCAACACCCTTTCCTCCCTGCAAGCAGTGCTTGAATTGTTGTGGTTTGCTGGTGATTCAGTAATCAAAATCTTATTTGTAGTGTCTTTGTAACAGACTGCTCAGATTAGGCCTTTAGTCGCTGTAGTTAATGTTCTTCCTGAAGCGGAAAACCACAACTAAGGGACTGAAATATGAAGAACGACTGGGGGATGGAAAAAAAAAGAAAAGCTAGAGCATACCTTTGTCCAAGGTTTTCATTCGTGTCTAACCTTTCCTGTCATTTCTATCCTTCTTATTCTTTCAGGAGATGATAGAAAAATGTCCTCTCTGACAACAGAAAAGCACTCTCAAATTTCCGTGCCACTACTTGAAATGTGGTGATGCTTTTAAAGCAGACATTTTCCATGGCCTTAACTGCTCACAGGTCTGTCCTAAAACCAAAGTAGCCACTGTGCATACCTAGAAAGTACTGTTCATAAACATTTTTATAATGTTTGACCTTAAGAGTGACCTGAAGATTAATGGATATGTTGTATCAGTTTTAATGGGTCTCTTCTCCCTTGGATGCACACATGTGACTCCCATTAGCCTTAATGGGAGTTATATGTGTGCCTAGAGATTAGACAAGATCTCTAAAGGTGCTGTTATGCTCTGTTGTATTAACGATCTCATAATTGCTGAGGTGCTGCACCTTTGCATTGAAAGCAAACTAATTAAATCAGTCTAGTATAAGTTGGTATACTAGCATACCTGGCACGTATGTGTGTTTTCCTGTGAGTCCCTCAGCACACAGAGGCAGAGGCGAAATCAAATGTGGAATTTAAATTTTAACTGTGACTTGGCTTCCTTTTTCATATTTTTTTTTTAATCCAAAATGACTTCATGAATTTGATTCCTAAGAAAGATGGTTGTTCATGCCAATACAGAGGAAGAAGCTGAATGCAGTGTTTTATTTTATCATTAAAGTGTGTATTGAGAAGAGGGACTGAATTGATTTTTATTTTTGATGTTCCAAATCATGCACTTTGAAAAAGGCAGTTAGGTCTAGGGGATTAACATGAAGCTTGATGTTGAATTTTAATTACGGCTTTGTTATTCATTTCTTCCAAGTGCCTTTAGACAAAGCACTTCACCTTTCTTTGATTTCCTGGTATGTAAAATACCTGCTTGCTTCTTAGTGTTGTAGACATAAATTAATATCTGTTCTATGCTTTGAAATTTTAAGATTGGTACATCCAACTGTATTCTGCTGGCATAATCGTGACAGCACAGGAGGAGAAAAAAAATCATAGTACCTTCCTGATACAGCCAGCAGAAGCCCTGGTGGAGGTGCAGATCTGTTGAGAGAACTGATTCTGTTCCATAGTTTATGATGCGTAAGGCAGTGCACTGGTACTGAAAAACCTTTAGTATGGTTTTTGGTGGAGGAAATTGTACAGTAGGCAAATTTACATTGTGTAGACATCAGACATTTTTATCAATCAAAATAATGATTAGAATTTGACCGTCACTGAAAATTTGTGTGCTGTATTCCATGACTATTTCCATACGTTTGAAAATCAACCATGATGTAGTCATCTTTGAAGATACAAATCTGGGGGAAGAATGAATCTTAATATTTACATTCTGGAGGAAAAGAAAGGTTTATGTGGTAACTGCCACATTTAAAGTTGTTTGTTTGTTTGTTTTGTCTTTTGTCAGATTAAGGTATTATATAAACTCAATTTCATGATTCAGTTTTGCTAGTTGTGAAGTAACAGAAAGATCTTGCATCTTTTCTGGTTTATTTTTTAATAATTATATTTTTTTGCCCTTATGTGGTTCTTAGTCTCTAATAGAAAGCAGCAAATTTCCATTGAGACTGTGATGGTAATGTCATTAGCTCTGTAATTTAAAATACCTGGAAAAATCTTGTGAATGGCTTTGTAAATATACTTCCTTACATTTGACTTGAAAGTATAAAATATATGGTATATTTTGATCAAAATTTTCTTCCTTGTGTGAACTTCAAACATTAATTTCCTTGGTTTTTTAGTAATTTGTGATTATTTCTCCATTACTCTTTCCTTCTAAAGAAGAAATAGTTATTATTATCAAAGTTATAGTAAGGCTATGTAGAATATTGTTAAAGATGCAAATTAAAACAAAATTTAGCTCATTTCAGTTTTTATGTATATACTTATCCATAGAAAAGAAGGAACGGGTCTATTTTGTAGCCCTGTCAAACTGCATACCTTTAATTTCCAAGTTTTTAGTTGTGTTTCTATGTACTTGAGGGTCTTTGCCCTAAATTTTCTTTTGATGGCTTACTGTAAACTCCGAGAGACAGGGATTGTGTCCTATGTATTTTTAGTGTCAAGCACCTGCCCTCTCATGAAGGAAGCTTCTACTGGGGAAAAAAAAAATATCTATTTTTGCTATTATTTATAGACCAGTTTTCTAAGCAGAATAAGCAACATCTTCAAAAGGGTTTAGATTTTGTTTTTCTTTTTCCAGCATAACTATGCTTATATTATTTTTGACAGTATAATGGTTGACTGAGAGTGAGTGATTTATTCTATTCCCGTATTTTAAGGGTGATTGAATACTGGAGCAGGTTGCCCAAATGGGTTGTAGAGTCTCTGTCCCTGGAGATAGTTAAAACTTAACTGGACCCAGCTCTTAACAACCTGCTTTGAGTGGGGGTGTTGGACAAGATGACCTCCAGAGTTCCATTCCAACCTCAACCATTCCGTCATTCTGTAATTTGTGTAGTTACCTTGTTGAGTCTTTTTCATTTAGACCAGCTTTCAAATACCAGTTCAAATATTTAAAATGGTAGTTGAGGTTGAGTAGTTTTTACCCCTATCTTACATTAAAAAGCACATGAACAGAAGCAGTTAGCATAACATGATTGGCCACGTGGAATGTTTTAAGGCTGAACAATTGAATATATACAATGCACTGTGCTGAGTAAATTACAGTTTTCTCAGAATGGAAAGACTGTACACAGTACCAGTATGCAAGCTGCCTATGTTTTAGCCTTATTTGACATACTACCTAAGTAAATATTGCAATAAATATTAATTGCCTTAATTACCTATGTTTAATTTTTATGTGTAAACTGTTGATTGCCTTACAAATTGCTTTTTATATTAAGTATTCATAGTTTTAACATGAATGAACTATTTAGACCTTAAAAGAGATTTTTTTGAGATATAATAGTTAAATTTTAACTGAGTAATAGAAATATTAGGTGGTTTACTGGGAAGTTAAGGTGTTGAAGCTGAGAAAGAAAGCAAGGTATTGGGATTTTTTTTGAGTTACAGCCTGATTTTGAAAACTACTGTTGAGTAGTTCTGTACATGACTTAGTTCTAATTCTGATTCACTGAGGTTTACTGTAGCCAGCTGTTTACCTCAGTTCTGTAAAAAGGTAGCTGGGTTGGTAAACTAAAGCACGAGCTTGCAGTTTAGTCTCTGTTTCATAGTCCTGTGCCTTGGCTAACAGTTGTAAGCTTTAGTGGTCTGAAAACTGGGATGGTTTAGGCATTGTCACCCTTAACTTTTGACTGTAGGTGTTACTGAAACAGTGCAAGTGGAAAACAGATTGGTGGTACCATCTCAATAGCAATTTGTTTGAACTTGCCCCCAGAGCTCTTGAGGATTTTGGAATCTTGTAATTCATTAGGTAGTATTCCATAAAGTTGTTGTGTATGCCAAGTATATTAAGAGTCACTGATTATATCTGTGAAAAAAGTCTGCTACATTGCATATGCCCAAATAATTGTAAGGATGCTAGTAAATCGCTCTAGATTAATGATTCCTATATGAAATTAATAAAGAAAAAAAAAATGACATGAAAACCTAATGTTGCTTTTCGTAACCTGTACTTTCTATTACCTCTACTCGCACGCTTCAAAGATGAAAGAAAATGGATGGTTAAATTTGTTAATGGTGTATGGAGAGATTGATTTGATAGCTTTCTCTAGCTTGTCTTGAACCCAGGTACAAAAATTAGTAAGTTAGTATAAAAATTGCAGACACATCAAGGTGTGCATGGGAATAGGCTAAAAAGGGCCAGAGCTTGTCTTTATTTTTACTTTTCTATTTTTTTTACAGTAAAATTTAAATTTTGTCTGTCCTTTTTATTTGTGTTTAGTTTTGCAGTGGGACAAGAAACAGAGTCCAACTCTGCATTCTTTTATGAATAAATAGTTTGTCCCATTCAGTTCATTCTGCAGCTAATGTCACAGAAAAATGCTGTAGGAATTCAGTGATCTTTAACTCAATTTTCATAAGCCACAGTTGCTCATAGCTGGGATGAAGGGACTAATCTGATTCTGAATGAAGGTATGTGATGGATAAACAGGAGTATTTGCTGGGTTTTGTAGGGTACATATTGATGATGATTTCATGACTCTGATACAGACTTTTCAAATTATGGTTTGTTTCAAATTGGAGATTATCACCAAACGTGTTCTCTGCCATGTCATGAAAGAAAAAAAAATTCATTTGACTGTTCATGTACATATATATGCAAAATCATCTACATTATGCAGATGCCTAAAAGCAGGAGGAGACCTGGATTTGAGAGGAAACCTGTGTTGTATTCTGATATCAACAGCAACTTAGATCACATTGGTATCGCATCAGAATAATGTTTTACAGCCTCTGCCAATTTAAAAATCAAATTGATGTTAGATTTGTTTAGAACAACACATTTGACTGACAGAAAAGGCTGTTATAGATGGTTGTGATGTTCTATCCTTGTATAACAAGGGTTTTGACTGACAGTTTAACAATAGTACACTTTCTATCCCATATATTCTAAATGATTATTATTACAGTACAAAACATTTTTGCACTTGTTGTATATAGATAACGTACACTTTTTGTGTAATAACATTCAAGAAGAGAGGGTTTATTTTATGTCTTAAAGGTGATGACAATTAATGAAGGCTCTGTCTGACACTTATAACCAATGTCAAGGATTGCTATTGTGGTGCATGGTAATGTAAAAACTATTGGGTACTTAGCTGCCAGTGAAGGATCAGCATAACTCTTGACACATGCTATATGGTGGATGAAATAAATCTCCTTGGAGAGCAATATAAATATTTCTTAAACTAAGAGTACGCTTTCTGTTTTATAATCCCTCTTTTCAGCTTTGCAGTTCTTTGCACCACTGTAAAATGCAGTTTTAATCTGAAAAGTACCTGTTTAAAATGGTACCTATTAATGCAACAAATTTACTTTCTGTGCTTTGCAGTCAACATTTCTCTGATACGAGACCTAAGATTCTTCTTCAGAACAATAGCTACAGATAAAGAAGGTACAGGTTTTCTCATTTGGGTCTCTCCCTCATTTTATTTTGAGTGGGACCATCTTTTAGTAGTATCCTCATGTGAAGATTTACAGTGTAAATTCGTGGCATCCTTTGTCCCTTTAGATCTTTGCAGCACTGTCTGCACTAGCTTGATTCTCAAAGCACAGGTGTCTCCTATTTTGTGTAGGTTTTCATGAGAGCAGGGGCACTACAGTGTGTACATTATATTTGATGATGATACAAAGATCAACATTAAAATCTAAGCTTCTCAGTAAACTTCAGTTTAGTGTTGCATGCAACTAAGGAAAAAGGCATACTGTTTTATGACCCTCCCAATGAAAAATAATATAAAAAAAATTGAATTAAAAAATGGTGCCACATTCATCAAAACAGGTCTCCCTCTTATCTTTCTGATTTTCTAGACTAGGGAAACATGATAAATACAAAGATTGCATTTACAATATTTATTTTTTTTTTTAAATTGGCTTACTGTGAAGGATATTTTTCTTAAATGACTGTATTTGGTAAGGAAATTAAATGGATTAATTTTTTTCACCTCATTATGTACAATCAGAGGGATCTTGGTTTCTCAGGTTTATTCAGTGAGATTTTATTTTTCTGTGGAAGGACAAATTCAGTAAATGTTTTATCCAACAACACGGTTATTTATTAGCTTGGGGCAATGATGGTGATATTTCCTGCAAAGTACTAAAAAGATCTTTAAAAAATATTTACCCTGTTACTGGTGGTGCCAGCTCAACTCTTTGTCAGTTCTAGATATAATACCAGTGCTTCTCCAGCAGTGATTTATGACATGAAGGAAGGGATAAAAGTAATTTGTGAAATAATATTATCCAGTTAGAAAACCATCACTCAGAAAAATTGTAGTTTTATCAATATAAACTGCTAAGTTTTTAAGTGAAGCAAACTAAAAAAAAAAAAATTCCATTATCTGGAATTATATTGATCTTTACATAGTTCATTGTGATAATGCAAACATCTGCTACTTAATTTGAGAGACTCCTGACGATAATAATCTGTATATGGGCCAGCTTCTAGAGGTTGTTAAAGCACATGCTTTGCTGACCACTGAAGACTGTTAAGGTTGTAAACTCAGATTGAGTTCTAGTTTCTGAGCAGGATATATTATATAGGTACAGAATTGTACTCTACCTCCTCTCAGCTGACCACATCTGTCTGTGTCCTTGTTTAACACAGCTTTTCTTTCTGTGGCATCTTTCCTCATCTTGCTTAACCCATATCCTCACCTTACTTTCTGTCCTGATTTTGCTCGTTGTCCTTCATGAGCAAATACAGGTCTAAAACTGTCTCATCTTATCATCTTAGTTTCTCCCCCTTCTGCTGGTTGTTTTTTTTTTTTTTTTTTTTCTCTGACCTTTTGTATCACTGTTCCAGTAGCAGTTGTCTATCTAATCTACCTAATTGTCTTTGGTCTTTCTTCCCTCTTTTATGCTTCTCTCATCTGTGAACTCTCAGTGCTCAATTAGTGAAGGAACAAAAGGCACAGAAGGAAATGTTCCCTTGCTGTCTATTCTTGTCTTTGGCATTGTAACAGCCTGGAACAGAGGCAACTACAAAGGGCTGGATTAGATCCTTCATCTCCAACTTGGAGAATACTCAGTAGGGATATTTTTTTTTAAGAGACTTGCTTTTGGAATGAACTTTCTGCTGAGCATATGCAAAATATAATTTGCAGAGATTCACAACTTGGCCAAAGGTGGGAGAATTTCTGCGGGGTTCATGAAAGCACAGTATTGAAATAGTTCATCCCATATGCCTTATTTCAAACTTTTGTGTTAAAAGCGTAAACCCCATCACAATTTAAGCAAAACATTTCCTTACTTTTAATAAGGACAAAGCATTTCCTATGTAATTAATTTTTGAAGTGGATGCAACATTTTTCTTGACATCCATATATGTAATTCTTTCCTGGTTTAACAAAAATGAAAAGTGCAGTCTGGGACAAGCATAAAAACATGCCAGCCAAAAAGTAAGGATTTTTCACTTGGGGAGCTGAAATACTAGGTTTTAGAATTGGGCAAAGTCTGATGTCTGTAAACATTTGCTGTACAACGAACACCACTTATAAATATGTGTGAGGGAAATGTATACACATTTGTCAAGTTACCTTATTTTTCTAATTAAAAAAAAAAAAAAATTAATCTCCTTAGCAGAGACACTTCCTCTCAGAATAAAGACCTGATTCTAGAGTCTCATAGATAATATTTAATTTGCAAGATAGCATAATGAAAATATGTTAATAGCTTTTTCAATAAGTTAATAGCTTTCAAGTTCATACTAATTAGTTTGTTAAAATATTCTATTGGTAAAATACTTTATTTCCCTCAGTAAAAGTTAAAAATGTAGCACAGTCTTATAGGGACCATCTTGCCAATAGTAAGGGCAGAATGAGAAGTAGTATCAAAATTGTTAGGAAAAAATAATTAGCAAGTGAGTGATGAAGGAAGCTGCCATAATTGGCATCTAAGATAGCTTTCTGTCATTTTACAGCAAAATCTGAAAGGGTGTAGGAGTGGATCTTGCAGAGAAAGAGTAAGCATTCTTGGGAACAAGGATGTGAAGGCAAACTTCTCATGGTGGCATACTTGGTCCGAGGTGTCTTGCTTTCCTGACTACCTACAGTGGCAGCTGCAAGGAAGGGTGAGTGGTACCCCATTCTCTGCCCATCCTTGGTGGCTAGAGCGCCATGGAATTATAGTGTATGTCTTTATGCTGAGAAGATAATCCGTATCTCTGTTTCCATGTTAATGCTCTATTGTTAGAGTAGTGAAATACTTTGTTCAGTGAGAAGTAATGAAGTATGGGGTTTTTTGGTTGGGTTTTTTTTTTTTTTTTGGTTATTGTATGTCCCCTGCCACTGTAAAATCCAGCTTTTTGCTACCTCCCTCTTTCTTTGGCATCTTTTAGTACTACCTCTAGATCTCCTTAGGGCTTTCTAAAGCACTAGCCCTTATATCCTTATACATTCAGTCCTTTGATATCCTTTGAATCCCACTGCAGTTTTTCACATTTCTTTCTCATGTCCTTTTGAAAACATATGCTTGTATTACCTTCAGCTTCCTTTCGCTTCTGTTAGCTGGGCAAAAGGCATCATGTGCTCTGGCTTATTCCAAATAAAGCTTGTGCTTATTCCAAAGAATGCATGTGCTGAATGGCCTGCTGCCTGTTGTCAAAGCGAATAACATCTAAAGTCTCCCTGTTCTACCATCAGTCAGGGAATTAATAGAGATTATTCCCACCTTTCTATCCCCTGTCCCTCCCCATTTACTGTGTACACAACAGCTGTAATATCTTTGGGAGCTCAGTCGATCTCAAATTTGGTAGAACTAGGTCCCTGGATTAAAATTTAAGGTAATGTAGTCAGTGAGACGATCTAGAGTTGGGGAATTTTACTTGAGATAATTTATTGCAAACCAACATGAATCTCTGATCACTGTTTTGAGTGTTGAGAAGAAGAAAATGACAAGCAATTAGGCACACTTACATAAACATCTGTGTGTCCCCCTGCCCCAGTCCAACTGGACTTATTTTGCCATGAGTTGTACTCAGTCCATGCAAACACCTCTGGTATGGCAATGGACAGCCAGGAGGTTGAGGTGGTCTGTGTGATGGTTTCTGTCTGCTAATCTGTGTCAATGGTTCCTGTGTGGATCACCTGTAAGCTACAGTCCTGTAGGGGTGTCCCTGCACTGCTGTGGGTCCCTAGTGGCTACAATCTTTTGGGGTGTCCTTGCCCTGCTGTGGTTTGCCCACAGTCGCAGTCCCTCGGGTTTGTCCCTACTGCCTTTTGGCCTGGAATGCCCCATCCTCACCAAGTGTGTCTCCAGCTCCTCGCACCTGCCTCTGTCTTAAATATGTCTGAGCAGGAATGCCGTGTGCTCCTTTGGTACATGGAAGTTTTTTCCACCATTTTTATCTTATTTGGGACAGTCTGAAGCCAATTTTGACTGGCACATGGCAGTTCATGACCTCTTCCCATATAGGTCACCACTGCAGCTCCTGCTACTTAAAGCCTGTAAAATATGCTCGTTTACAGCTAGGTAAAACAAGATAATGAATAGACAGATAACATAATGGGTACCTCCTGTTTCCATACAAAACTATGGAGAAAAAAGGAGGACACTAACTTTTCCTCTGTTGTTTTTTTCATAGAAGGCAAGGTATTTGCATTATCATTCATGGGATGAATGAGATGCTTACGACGAAGGAATAATTTTTTCAGTGACTTTTAGTCTTATATAGGCATCTAATAGCAGTGTTCCTTTTAGGGTGGTATTAGATAGGAAAGACCAGCAGAGAAATTGCATTTGAGGTCCTGTTTCTCTTATATTTTTAATTAGTAGTTCTTCTTTCTTACAGTACAGCTGTTGTAATTCCTACTTAAGCAATTAACTGTACTTGTTGGGTAAAAAAAATAAAAAATTAATTTTGAGACTTACTTTTTGTTCATAGTCCCTAGGAATATGAGGATCTGGTCAACATGTGAATTTTCTTTATAAAATTCCAGCTTTCTGTTCATTCATACTTCTCTTAAATGACCTACTTTATTCTGACTAATGTAACAGTTCAGAAAATGTCCTCGCGCTCTCTGAACAGATTGTCTCATTTTTACGTTGGTTACAATTGGTTAGCTGACTTTGCTTTTATATCTTTATCCTAATAGCGGTTTTTTTCTTGTTCTGGAAAATAATTTCTTGGTTCCATACTTTGTTGAAAGTATTTATTTCTGTTGATTATCATAAGGTTTCAGCATTTTTTCAGTGATTTAATCTTCAAGCATAACTGTATAATTTTCAGTTTCATGTGAAATCTGGTTTGGTCAAATGTGATAGTGTTGTAGCTCACTTGTAGAGAATGTATAGAATCTAATGTTGTATAGAAGGTCAGTTTTTAAAATATTCATATAATAATTATTCATTATTTACTTTAAACTGTGTTGGTGTTTTGCAAAGGAGACAAAATCCTGCTCACATGGGGAAAAGGATGGAACAGTAGAAAATTATAAATATATTTTCACTGTGAGTTAGTAAAATAAATTCACTTCTTCCAGTCTTTGTGGCAGTTATGAGTTTATGGAAGGACTTGAATGAGGCAAAGAAGTTTGTATAGCGAACGGTTAGAATTGCACAAGGAGTTAAAATTTGTCTTGGTAAGCTTCCAAAAGCTATACCCTAAAGGAAACCGTATTGTTAGTATGTTACAGAACCTTTAACCTGTAGTTCAGTCTAAACTTCTAATAAAAGTAAAAAAGTTGCCCTTTTCCACACTAGCTCCTTGGGGCTACATTTTAAACATTTTGATTCTGTTTAGTTCTTTTTATTTCAATACATGTTAACTACATGGGCATGCTTATTATGACAATTAGGGAAAAAAAAAGTGATGAAATAATGTTGAAAGATGAGGAACAAATTAGGATTTTAACTCATGGTAAATGCCAAAATTTTGAATGAGGTGATCCCTTTTTAATATTATGGGCTTAATTTTTCTTTTATTTTCAATTCATGTGCAAATAAGACTATTTGAGTTCTGTATAAATGATCTAAGTGATCAAAATAGAGTTTTGCTTCAAACAGCTGAATATTTTGAAAGAATCCAATGACAAAGTTGTTGGTCCGATGATATGTTTTTGAAAGCAGACTAGATAACTAATGTTAGATTGTAGCAATTAGTAGCAAGACTACTGACTTGCTATAAACATAAAATTTCTTTGTAGCAATTTTTTTTTTTCAGCTTTGTGGTTGCTTGGTGTTCTTTCTACTCCTGTGTTCAATGTCTATCTTTGCCCATATATTTCTGAATAGACTTCAGGTTTACTGATTCTCAAAAATATTTGCTAAATTTGATTAATATCTTCCTCAGCCCACCATGGCTGAGAGAAACTAGAAAGCTGATTTAATGAAAGAAGTTAAGGAAAAGAGTTAATTAAAACTTACAGAAACCTAGAGGAGATTTCTGATAGTAGGCTCTTGCATCTGGTTGGAGACTAAGCAGATCAATGCATGGTAGGTGAAGTTAGGCAGATTTAGATAAGATTTAATTTTATACTGAAGGTACTTAACCAGTGGAACAAATGGTATAGGAATATGATGAGCTCTTTAGAGCCTGAAGTCTTTTAAATTGGAATTGGAGGTCATTGAATACAATAAACTGTTATTTTAGCAGGATTTTATAGATTTAATTTGGAATCATATAATTCTGTTGTCTGTGTTATTCAAGAGGTCAGCATAGATGATCATAATGTTTTTCATAGCCTTAGGTTCTATAAATCTACAATTTGAGCTCTTACCCATGTGAGAAAGAGCAAAATACTGGATTAACAAGGAAGGTAAAGGAAGAACACAGTAGACCTGAACATGAATGATACTGTGACAGAAGAGCTGTCATTCATTTATGAGATATCTACTCAGAATGATGTGCCATAGGTATGGCGCTCAATTAGCTAATGGGAGGAACGTGTTCCTATTGAAAATAAGAGGTGGGAGGGGGTTTTAAAAGCATATCTGCACCTTGCAATGCAAAAGTAATTAGCCTATGCGCAGTGTGCTACTAATAAAGTTATTTTGTTATTAAGATTGAAGCTAGTGTTTCTGTATAGTATTTTAATATGCCATGAAAATACACTAGTTGATTTAGTACTAGTTCAATTGTCTCCAACGTTAACACTGCATCATTGCATGGCCTCAGTGTGCCCTTGGAGTTGCAGTTGGCTTTCTTGGAAGAATTTTATTTTTGAGGAATTTCTCCTGTTTGTGCAAGGAAGAAATGCCAATTAAATGTATAATGCATTTTGATTTCTTTTGGAGCAATTGCATTAATATTTTGCTAAGGAATTCTTGCTTTTAGCTAGAGTTCATTAGTGTAGTTTCTTAATGGATTTTGTTTATCTACCTCATATAGTAGCCTTTGTGCCTATGTTGTTTCTGACAGACAAATTCACTTTAATTACTGCTGGTCAAGTCAATAAAAAAGAGTAACCAGCTAAAAATGAAGCAGACAACACCAAGCTGAGTGGTGAGGATGACATGCCTGAGGGATGGGAAGCCATCCAGAGGGACCTAGACAAGCTGGAGAAGTGGGCCCATGTGAACCTCATGAGGTTCAACAAGGCCAAGTGCAGGGTCCTGCACCTGGGTCAGGGCAATCAATACAGGCTGGGGGATGAAGGGATTGAGAGCAGCCCCGCTGAGAAGGACTTGGGGGTACTGGTGGATGAAAAGCTGGACATGAGCCAACAATGTCTGCTCGCAGCCCAGAAAGCCAGCTGTATCCTGGGCTGCATCAAAAGAAGCATGGCCAGCAGGTCAAGAGAGGTGATTCTGCCCCTCTACTCTGCTCTGGTGAGACCCCAGCTGGAGTACTGCATCTAGCTCTGGAGCCCTCAGTACAGGAAAGACATGGACCTGTTG
Source organism: Ciconia boyciana (assembly GCF_034638445.1). NCBI lineage: Eukaryota > Metazoa > Chordata > Aves > Ciconiiformes > Ciconiidae > Ciconia > Ciconia boyciana. The sequence goes on along the minus strand of NC_132935.1, from coordinate 33,943,437 downwards.
GAGCAGGTCCAGAGGAGGGCCACAAAAATGATCAGGGGGATGGAACACCTCTCCTATGAGGACAGGCTGAGAGAGTTGGGGTTGTTCAGCCTGGAGAAGAGGAGGCTCCTGGGAGACTGGCCTTTCAGTACTTAAAGGGAGCTTATAAGAAAGATGGGGACAGACTTTTAGTAGGGCCTGTTGCGATAGGACAAGGGGTAATGGTTTTAAACTAAAAGAGGGTAGACTCAGACTAGATATAAGGAAGACATTTTTTACAATGAGGGTGGTGAAATACTGGAACAGTATTTCCCAGAGAGGTGGTAGATGCCCCATCCCTGGAAACATTCAAGGTCAGGTTGGATGGGGCTCTGAGCAACCTGATCTAGTTGAAGATGTCCCTGCTCATTGCAGGGGGGTTGAACTAGATGATCTTTAAAGGTCTCTTCCAACCCAAACTACTCTGTGATTCTAATATTATTTCTTATGACTCTGCCTCTCATATTTTGGCTTGTGTGCAGTTGGTAGATGTGTAGACCACCAGTATAGTTAACCATACCTGTTTTATCTTTTTAGAGGGAAAAGGTTTGATCGTGAATTCTAAAGTGACCTCTTCAGCATCTCTTCAGCCCCTTTAGTATGTCCTTCTCTAATAAGAAAGCAGAGCACCTGGGCTACAGATGGAAAGAAGGCGCTTCATCCTTCATTTACAGTCTGGCGTGTCTGCTTTTATTAGGGCATTTGCATGGTGTAGTGAAACCTTTGCCTTGTTTCCTGTGGATAGGGATACTTTTGTACCTACTTTCACCTTACTGAAGAATGGAAAACTTGGTCTGTTGGTTCACAGTACAACAACAGATGTGAAGGAAGGGAAAAGAGGTTAGTGCTAAATATTGGCATTATTGAACAGTACTTCGACTTCATCCTATGTCATCCTTCTATGCTGAGAAAGAGAGAAATGCTCCTGTCCTCCATGGGAGGTGCTTCATTCTCCTGAAATATAAGTCAGTGGCAGTAGAGATTAGAGACAGCCATCCTCCCTTGAAGAGGAAGCAGCTGTCAGCTGCAAGAACAACCATTTTCAAACAACCACTTCCTCCTTTTGGAGGCAGCAAGAGTTGATAGCTAAGCCCTGCAGCTTCTCAACCATGCATACCTATGCATAAAGCAAAATGTGAATATGGGATAAAGGTGTTTTTAGAACAGTCTTCTCAAAAAAAAAAAAACAAACCAAAAACAAAACAAACAAAAAACCCCAAACAACAAAAAAACATGTCTTGACATGCATTTGCATGAAGGTAGTAATGATTACCTCTGCGTATAATTGTAATGTGATTTTCCTCAAATGAAACTTTCAAAATGAAGAGCTAAAAAACCAGGAATCTAAAAAGTAACTGAAATATCATGAATGGGCAAATTGTTCTTCATCGGAAACAAATTTTATCATGCTTATGAATTACTAGATAGAGTATGCTATCCAAGTGCTATATCATTTGTTAGTTTTCTTTAGCTCTAACTCTGTGTTGTGTAAAGTCTAGCTGAGCTAGCAAGTAGCATATCACTCTTGGGCACATCTGATGTTTCTACCCTGGGACCATTTTCTAGAACTGTAGGAGATAGCTTTGCCAGCAGATGGGGACAGCTGAAACTCCTCTAAAGCTAATGCCCATGCACACATGTGTTGATCTGGGTAAGTTTAAAGTTAGATCTGTGAGATGACTCATATTTTGATGTCAAAAGGTATTTCTTTTTTGCTTGTTCTTAATTTACTCTTTACTTAGTGATATCCAGAGCTTGCCTTTGGTACTGTTTAATGCTTTCTCCGCACAGTAACAAGATACACTTCTACTATTAGCTGTTTATGTTTTTTGCCATGTAATGTTGGGGAGGGGGGGTGTTGGTGATGGATTTAGGAAGATAATGCACCACGTAAACAAACAGTTTGCCTGTTTTAACCCTTAAATCTGGAAAAATTTAAAATGTAAAAAATGTCGAAAAAGATTCCAAAAATAAAAACTTCTTTTAGGTCCCTCCATTTAAAGGACAAATAGCTTGAATACTCAAGGTTAAAATTTTAATTTAAAGTATAAATACATTTTGAATTTGCCAGTTAACTTATATATGTATAAGTAACATATGTTCATCTTCTTATATGGACACATTATTTCTGTGATTTATACTTGGAATTCAGGATGTATCAATGAGATACCATCAGAGATTGTGTTTCTTTCTATGAAGCAAAATCAAGAGTGGAAAATAAGGCACTATACAGCACTATATTTTTATTCTTTTGTGTCAAAACCAGATATGGCTAGTGTATTTATTATAATTTCAGTGTTTCAGATGGTGACACTTGTTGTTCTTCCTAATATGCTAAAAATAAGATAAACAATTTTGAATAAGTACTTCGTCTTATGCATGCAAAGCCATAGACTTTCTGCTATGTTGCCTATGTTGTGAGTAGTTAAATATTTATTTTTTTTGTTTTAATCATCTTTTGTAAGCCATCATTGCCATATTACATGGTGCTTGTCTCAGAATGATTCCTGGAACACATAATTAGCAGTATGTAGTAATTGGGAATAAGTCCTGTTAAAAACCAATGTAACATCCCAGTTATTTTGCTTTCTTTTACCCTTCACAGGTGGTAATATAGAAAAGATAAATTAATTCAGTTCATTTTGGATTTAAATTTTTATTCAGTTTTAGGTTATTTGGTATTTTTATAGCAGTTTGGTTTAGTAAACTTCTTGGTTTTGTGCAGATAGTAAAAGCTTTTCTACCTGTATTGCTTTTCTTTTAGGACAATCACAAGATTTATTTTAGGAGATCTAATGTTTCTCTTTATTTCAAACATGATAGTACAGATAACCTCATTGTGTACCTCTTTTGTCAATTTTTGAATATTAACTTGAGATTTTGTTCTGGATTTTTTTGGTTGTCACATACCTCATATCTTTTTGATGCATTTTTTAAAGTAGTATTTTTTAAGCTTTCAAGTGGAAGTAGGAAATATTTTTTATCAATTTCTCTTAGATATGAATGATACATGTATGTAATTAAGTTGAATATTTTAGGTATTTATTTAAATGTGCAATACCGTTTAAAAAATATAAATTTTGTTTTGGTGCTTTGCATTGTTTGAGAGGAGCATGTAACATTAATTTATACCTACAGTGAAAACAAAGTGTCTTGAGATGTATGGAAATATCCCTGTTTTAAAAATGTGAAATTTAGACCAAATACAATAAAGGCTGTGGTTATACTGGGAAATGTTATATCCTAAATTTATAACTATTACATATCTTTATAAGTCTATGTATGGGTATTTTTATTCCAGAATAAGCATGGCCATGGACAAACATCTAGTGATATAAATCCATTGGTAAATTACATTATGTAAACAAGTTGGAAGTACGTGTGCAAACTTCTGTGCACTATGCCAGGAACGGATCTAAGCTGGCCTATGCTAACAGGTTAATTCTCCCTCTGTGAAAAATATAAGGAACCAAAGTGGAAAACAATGTAAAAAACATGTTAACATTACTATAAAAAGTAAAAAGCATCAATTATTTGCTTTGCTCTACAAAGAGACAACAAAATCATGACTTGATTTTATAGTACTTAATTCAATATTTTGAAATCTTTTCAAAGTAAAGCTTTTATATTTAGGAAATTGGAATCAATCAATTTGAAATCCATAGATTTGAACTGTTATTAAATCAAATGTAGTTCAAAACAAGTAAATTTCTTACTTTTAGATGTTCTTAATATGGCATGTTCCTTTTGATGAGCAATACAACAGAGCAGTCGTGTGAATGACAGGGCCCTTAAACACGAACATTTAAAGTACCACCTCCAGTTAAACAGAAAGGCAAACCCAAGAATCTTGCAGGTGTTCAGCAAGGTGTGACTGTGATCTGACAACTCTGCTAATTTTCTCAAAGCTGTAAAGCTTTGTGTGCGGCATAGAAATGTCTGAAAGTCTTTCTCCCACTTTATCAAACTCATGCTCAGAAACACATTCGTTTGTATATGTGAAACCTGATGCTGTTCTCCATTATGAAAACACAATAGCTGTCCCTGATCAAAGAATACTTTTTCTGATTTTTCCAAATTTAAGTAATTCTATGGATTATGATGCTATAGAAAAGAACTTTAGGGGAAAAGTCTGTAATAATGAAGACACTCCCTCTTCCCTGCTGCTTCCTACAGTATGTAAATAAGACTTGTAAACAGCCTAGAATCGGACTGAGTGATGAGGATAAGACAGAGGTAGGTACTGCTTAAATTATTATTGTAGCTGAAAGAAACTGTCATCAACGTACAGCCTGAGAAAACTGGGTTGAGATTTTACAGAATTATTTTTCATCAGTTTCTGAGATGCGTGTAGTTTGCAACAGGATTTAATAAATGCTGATTTCACAAATACAAGTCATACTAAAAAGCAGAAGCATTGAGGTGAGCTGCATACCATTTTGAAGCTGTTTGTATTCTCCTAACGGTACCCTTTTATGAATGGTACACAGTAGCACAGCTTGAAAACCGCTGGTGTGAGAGAAATTACATGGTTGGGCCTCAGAATTATTTCTTTTCCTTATTGTTGATCTTGCTATGAACATTTTCATTCCTAAGTAGGATTTGCTCTGCTAGTCTTAAATGATGAGTAAAGAAAGAGTGGGAGCTTTGGAACCAAACCATTTGGCACTGGAGCTATGTGAGGATTGCTTAATGTGTGGATTGAGGACTTGAGACAATTACAGAGTAATAGACGTTACAGATGGAAAAAGACCTGTTAGGTCATCCAGTCTGTCTCCTTACAAATTCAAGATTATTCCCTACAGAACATTTTCCAACATTTTGTCCAGTTTGGTTTTAAATATCCCAAATGATGGAGATTCCACTACTTCCCTTGGGATGCTTTTGTACTACTTTGCAGATCTCATTGCCAAGTAGTTTTTCATGATACTCAGCTGCAGTTTTTTCTTTACTTGTTTTTGTTATTACTCCTTGTAATATAAAGAATTACATTTGAAAAGAAAAATAATAATGCTAAAAGTCATATATTATGTGTAATTATTAGTATCACAATGGCTGTCTGTGTTGCCTCTTAATCCTCTGTAGTGAAATTGTGTATTTTTAATTTTCAGATGTTTTTCTTTACATTTCAACATTGCTGGGTCTCTAATCACTTCCATTGGTCTTCTCAGCACACTTACTTACACTTACTTATCAGTGCACGTGAACACCTCTTCATAGTGAACCTTTTACCATTTCCTGGTGGACAAATGAAATGTTAGGAAGTACTTTTGGTGCACTGGTATGGACCTGTGATTCGGGTTTTCATATTATTTCAAAGATGTGTAGTGACAGTGCAACAAAGGGAAGAAGGAGTAGTCATAGTTTAACTATTGTGAGTGTTCATGCACTTACATTAGTGGTATTCCTCTGTGACAATATATAAACAATGTGGAAGTAATCCCTGAATGAATAAATGACTTTTTGCTGAAAAACTCCAGCTATAAACTTTACAGTTACAGCATACAGATGTAGGTTGCCACTGTTACAGACGCTTATAAACTGATGTTGTCGCATTAATTTGGGAGTCAGAGTGTTTCCTGATAATTAGCTCTTTTCCCACATTTTTTTTGTGATGCTGGTGTGAAGTATAGTAACTCATAAGGGAGGGTAGCTGTGTTTTATCTTTGAACTAGTATAGACACCAATTCCCACATGCATTTATTATTTGAACAGGTGATTAATTCATTAGGCTCAATCATCAGTTTGACCAGTTGCTATGTGGCTCTTGAAATATTGTTGACCATTATATGACATTAAGAACTGTATAGGTGTTTTGGTGTGAAGTGTCATTAGGGACTGATGGTCAGGCCAATTTGAGATTTACTAACCCTTTTCTTAGAAGTCAAATAAAGACCCTCTTTTCTTTCATTGCCACTCTGTTAATGTGTCAAAATTAGAAAATCTTGACATTTAACTTCTCAAAATCAAGAAGGCAGGAGGAATGAAGGTTCTGTCTCCTTCAACAGTTTTTGGACTTTCTGTTCTTTCAAAACTGTTTTCCAGAGCTGTGCATTAGTCTGTTCTGAAAGGAGGATGTCCCCATATACATTGGTTTCTTGATGCAGCTTGGCATAAGTTTCTCAGTTGTTTTCTGTTTATTGAGATGTTGTTTACATTTTGCTCTAGTCAGGTTTGAGTTTCATATGATTAAGGATCCTAATACCAAACTTGTTTTCATATTCTTTGTGCACAAAATGGACATGCTATGCAGAAATAACAGGTTGGTTTACAAGGATTCCACCAACCAAACCTATATCTCAAGAGAGAGTCTAAATTAACCATATGATGCTGCTGATCTGATGTCATTGATCTTTGTGAATTCTGTATTAGTGAATTAGCTATCTTAAATTCTCCGACTTAGGCACAAATGATGACACAGATAGTGAAATATGTGGTTTAAATGGCAGGCATTAATTTTGTATATCTCCAGTTCATATGTACTGAGCTTAATCCATCTTAATTGGGAACACTGGAGTCTTCAGTCTGATTTTCAGGCAAGAGGAAATCTTTTCAGTGCAGTTGAAAAGGAACAAGCTTTTCTTGAAACTCAGAACTGGACACGTTTGACCATGCCTGAGGATGTAACATGAAGCATGGCTGCACTTTCCAATACATGCTATTCAGGGCTTACATGGTATTAGATTCATAAAGTTGCTCAATCAAAGATCATACCCCAAATCTAATAAAGGAATACCGTAATTTGTGAACTGCCCTACCGGCTTGCATTGTATTATCCCATGAGCAATTACCATGGTGCTACGTCAACCTTCTTTTATGCAACCTTCCTTAAAAAAAAAAAAGGGGCAAAAAATTAATTCAGTGTTCATGTCAAGTAGCATACCCAGCCCAACTCATCACTGGAGAGATAAGATGGTATTTTTATTAAACACAAAGGTAGAAGGTGACCAAGAACACATCTGTGTTCCTTGAGTTCCATGCTCTGGAGTTCTCAAGTGTAAATGGTGACCCAGGACATTGGATAGGTGTGGCTACCTGGATGGAGATGACAAGTATGCCACATGCTAGCAATCATACTGCTTCTAATACAGCAAAGAGTGTATTTGTTACATGGAGTCTGCTTAGCCTTCTCAAGTCTCTTTATAGACACTGAATTGGGAACAGTGTTTACTGCTGTCTCCTTCCTCTAAAATGGAAAAGGAGGAGGAGTTAATTTTTATGAGGCAAATGTTAATTGTAATAGCAGTTAGGCCTCCGTTTCATAGTCACCTGGGTCAGACCGTGCACCATTCATGCCCTTGAAGAAGCTTGTCCTGTCCAAAAAGTAAGACTAAAATCACTGGAATTCCGACCAGCACAACATAGGTCTTTTTTTCCCTGCTGGAAACTGTAATCAGTTTGAAAGATTTTGTTCATACGTGCAAATAGAAGATGCCTAGCAGAGCTCCAAAATCCTGGCAGCAGGCAGCACTTTCTGTCTGCTCCATCAAACAATTGAGAAAACTCCTTTTATTGGCTATTGTGGACTGCTTCAGGAAGGTTTCCACTCTTTCTGGGATAGCTTGTGCATTTGCTATCATAGCAGTTGTGTTCAGCATCTCTGATGAAGATAAGGCCACCAGCTCACTCAGCCTATATGAAAAAACCCCATAGCACAACACTGTAAAAACAAGTAAGACCTCTCTTGAACTGCGACTATCCTGGAATTTCAGCTACCTGAAAATGGTAGCTGTTATCATACTTCTGTTACCTTTTCAGGACTAGTATGGCATCTTTGCAACTGATTGTGTATGCATGTTCCATTTCTTTCTATCCCCTGAAGTTGCAGAAATGAGAGTGCATTCACTGCAAGTTCCTGGAGAAAGGGTCTTTTCTACCCCTTCCCTAAACCAAGTAGACATTTGCTTGAATGTTACCTTGCATCTTCCAGGCCATAATTCCATGATAACACCTATGTTAGTTGAAAAAGGGATGTTATAGCACAGAAAGCAAGTTTGAAGGTCCTCACTAAGTTTAAAGGACTTAGTTTTCTGTTTGATGTTGACAGCGAGATTATTATTATTAACTTGATTACTGAGCATATCCTAATTTTCAGTGATTTAGTCAATATTAAGTATGTAATTTCTCTTCCAAATACATGCACCAGTTCAGTACTCTGGGTACCTTTGACTGTAATTGGAATTTCCTTTGCATCCTGACACCGAAAACAGTGCAGTGACCCAGCAAAGAATTTTGTATGTCCGTGTCCTCCTCCCATTACCCTGTAATTTTTAATTAAATGGCAATTAGTAGTAATTGGCCATTATTCTTCTATCACAAATGTGTGCATGCACCGTGCACGTTGGAATGCAAACTACAGCTGCTTCAACGATGCTTTCTTATTTACTTTGTCTCCCAAAAATCATGATTCTGGTTTCTCTTGTTGAACACATGACCTTCTGTAAGTATATCCAGTTATTTCTAAATATATAATCAGTCCTGGATCAGGTCTTCATGTTGTTCTTTTTGATTTTTGGTGCAGCCATGACTGACTTGGTTTTACCTAGCTGTCTGATCTCAAACCCACCCACAAGCTGGAAGTCATAGAGTAATGGGTTATCTGAGGCAGACCCACTTCCTGATCCATCATATGTGCCAGAAATGTACATTTAAATATGGAGAAAGAAATGAAAACTCCATGTCATGTGAGTTGTTTGAAAGATGAAAAAAAACCCAAACAAACAACCACCCTTAAAATTCTAAAGTGGAAATTGCAGAGGTGTACCAAGAAAAAGTGAATTGACTTGCCACCAACAGTTTCTGTTAACAAGTATGATGCATATACTACAAGCTTTAAAAAAGACTTCTAAGATGCAACAGTCATGGCTGTCAATCCAGCTTTGAACCGTTGCAGTTTTTCTTTACAATTTTACCTTTTCCTGTTCTGACTTACTGACTTCTCACATCCACTGTGTTCCTTCTAAGTAAGCTGCCAGCTTCAAATGCTAGGCAATTTTCTTGCTACAAAAGTCTGTCTGTCAGTTCTTATTTAATGGGGCACAATTAACCTTAATTATACTTACAATCCTTAATTACACTCAGGTACAATTCTGTCTCCAAGTTCCATGTCACGGAGGACCTGATTTGTGGTCCTTCATGAACTGCAATTCTTCATGATGGTTGTCTTGTGCTTTATTTAAGGACTGAGCTAGTTCCATCCCTTTCCAATTTAACACGGTCATGTAAGTATAGAATACTGATGTCCAGTGCAAAATATTTGTGTCACATGCGTGGTCTCTTTTTCTTCATCTGCAGGAAACAGGCCTGCTGTAAACAGCAGAACCATTTTCTGTAACAACAAGGAACACAATTTAAGGGTGTAATTTCATAGTTAGCTTAAAGCATTGCTTGCTGTCTTTCTTTCCCTTCTACAGAGTAACACAGAGAAGCTTGCTTGTCTGGCTAAAAGTCCAGGAAAATGAAAATTGGTATTCTTCGTGTGGGCACATGATGGTTGCTGGAGCACAAGGACTTTTTGGAACACCTTCTAGAACATGAGGATTGCGGTTTTTTTAAGGCAACACATCTTTCATCAGTTTAATCTACCATGTGTCTATTCTCAGTGTGTCCCCTCCTACAGAGTTTATCCTTTTTGATTTTGAGGAAAAAACCCAACTAGCTACTACTTGCAATAGGTGCCTCTGGATTCATGTTATTATTCACTTAGCTAAATATTTTGTTGTAGTTTACATTCAACCATGTCCTTGCAACTCCTCTGTGCCCTTAGACATGGGATGAAAGCACTGATTATAACTTATGTGTAAATACATGGCAAATAAAACAGAGTATTATGTGTATTTCTGCTGTCTGTCAAATATATTGAGATTTGAGAAACTTGAATGTGTTTGCTTTCCATAACGTAATCTGAAATCTTGGAGCAGTGGAGTTATTGTCCCTGACTATGCACATCAGCAAATACAATGCTTTCAGATGCTGTGGTTGTTGGAGGTCTTAGAGGGATTCCTGCACTTGACTAAATCAAATAACCCTTTTCTATGAAAAACACAATCTCAATTCTTGATATCTGGTACTTAAAATCTGTAGGTAGAAGACCTATTCATTGTTACTCATACCAAAATACTGCCCCACATAACTTGTGCCCTTCCTCCCCACCTTTGACCAATACATCCAGCACCCTTTTTGGATATTGTTTATCTTTGTACCTTTTCTGAATTGAGGGCCAAAGACAGAGAAAATCCCTAAAGTATATATCTGTACTCCTCCTGACTTTTTTTTTTTCCTTTTTTTACCTTTTCAGTTTAATGGGGAAGTATTAAAGTTCCACATGAATGCATGTGAAATAGGCTGGCATCCACAAATCATTTGGTTGCACCTTGCAGTGCCCAGCCTGGAGGCTGAAGTGTACTTAAGCCTGGTCCCTCTGCTCCATCCTCATAACCTGTATCTGGCAAAATTCTCAGGTATGTGGTGGTATCAGTTACATAATTTATGCCTTGATCTGCTGTTAAATATTTCTGTTATTAAGAACAGAAAATGGGCTAAAAAGAGAGATTTCTTATATATTCCCATTGAATGATCATCTTTTGCATCTAACTGTTGAATTCTTTTTTCACCTGAGAGAATTTTCCCAATGCATCTTTTTCATAACTATGCTGTGCACATCATTCATGGCTGATTTTTGTAAATCTTGGTATCTTTTTCCGAAGATGGAATTTGATAGGTCTAATTTTCGGTGGATGAACATGAAAATGAAACTAGAATTTCTTGTGTTTACAGAGACTGCTAGGATTTTCAGTAATGATGACTTAGGATACATAAGCATGTGTGGCTTAGAAAGTGATTAATATACAATGTTTTGACAGATTTTGCTTACTGTTACTGAAGTTGCTTATGGCTGGTTGTTGCTGTAAAGGTTAAAATAGTTATTTTAATATGGTTTAGTTGAAGGAATCTGTAGAGTAATTTCTCTGCAGGTTTCAATTTCTGCTGAGTTTTGGGGTTTGTTTTTTTTTTCTAAAATATATTCCTTTTGAGTATGCATCAATATTGAGAGATGAAAAGCAGAAAAAATAATTTGACCTTTCACTGTTGAAAGCATAAATATTTATAATTTTCTTCAATAATGTTTACTGGACTTGAAAAGGATTAAGTGAATAGTAATATTGAACACCTATAATATGTGTCCTTTTGACCTATGGTGAACTGTAATTGTTCTTTTTTAGTTAAAACACTTCCACATTGTTTGTAGGGATTTCCAATATAAACACAGCCAGATTAAAGTGCACCAGCACTTCCCTACCATCTGGGAAAGATGGTATCCTTTCAAGAGAGCTTGATTGGAGTGATAGGAAGCATTATATAGCATAGGACTGAGAAATGATAGTGCTAATGATCTTATCTCTTCAGTAGTACTGAAGTAATTCCTCCCCTCCCCAGATCAGCAGCAAGGGAGATCTCTTCTTAGCAATAACAAAAAATGAATTACTGGTGTGGGTTATTATCAGATAATTTGTGGCCATGGATCAGGTTTCTGCTCTAAAGCTAATGCACGAATATAAACCCAAAAGATGATTCTTCATCAGAAGTGCTCAAAAAAGTGAAGAATAAAGAAAGGCGAATGCTCCACCTGTATCATGGTGCTTCATCTGCAGAATTCATTTGCATCCAACCTGCCCACACAGTCGGATTGCTCTGTAGTTTGCTGTTGGTTATTATCTTCTGTGAAGCACAATGGGAATGGCTACTTGGAGGAGTGATGGAAAGGGTTAGCTGCTGCCACCAGTGTTATTCATCTACCTTGCATCAGTTGCTGAAGTTTGATATGTTGTCAAGAAAGGTGTCAGCCAAAAACTAGCTGTGGGCTGAATGAATTACTTTGAGGAAGGCAGTCTACTGTTACCTATTTCTTTGTTGTTTACTCCTCAGTTATGGGAAGGGATTACTGTGCACACACAGTACAGTTGAACTTTATAAATCAAATGTTGTCAGGACTTCAGTGAATTTATTGTGCATTTGCAGATTGACTGCTGTGTGCATATTTGTGTAGAAATGCAGGCAGTGGGACTCAGACCTGGGGGAAGGTAGGATGTCAACTGAGTTCAACCTTGCCACTTAAATCGTGTTCTAGGAGAATATTACTCTTCAATATACTCAACTACAGCATTAGACAGAAAATTTTTCTGCCCATGACTGACTGCTCTTAGAGGCTTCTTCTCCTCAGTCCCACTGATTTACTCCACTGCAGGTGTTTGGCTGTCTCTAGCAGTCCTTCTATAACTTAATGGAAATCCTGAACTTGTTCTCTTTGGGTCTAAAATTTGCAAAGTACATCCAGCTTCTCAACCCTCTTACTTAACAGCACAGCTTGGCTTTGAAACTTATTTGTACTTGGTATGCTGTAGTTGTTAGCACAATGTTAGACATATGTATTTTATTGACTGGAGCTGCCTCCAGTAGAGTGCACTCCTCAAAGAAAAGTTAAAAAACCCCCAACAAACAAAACCCTCAGCAATCATGAAAAATTACTTTTCATAGGTAAAATTCCCAACCCTACGCATGCCCCATAGTCCACCTATCTTTTTTTCTCATGTGATAGTCTACTCTCCAGATGGTTTTACATGTGCAGATGTGCAGTTGCTTAGTTCAAAGTACTCTGAAGAGGACTCAGCATTTGGCTCATGGCTACTGCCTGCTTAACCCTTGAATCTCCCTGATCGTGGATGAACTTGCTGTGAGCTGGATTTCAGTTGGACTTTTTAAAATGCTTTCTGAAAAAGAAAATAAATTTCCTTATATTCAGAGCAATATGATAGAGGTTTTGTGTCAACAGGTTCCATGAGGAATCTGTTAATCTATGTAACAATTTTTATCTAATATAGAGAATTGAATTGTATAAATGGTATGTATCAAAACAGGTAAACAAAGTTAGACTAAGCCACTTATTCAACATATAAATATTTTCAGAAATGTTTTTTTGTATCACAGATGCAGGGGCTTGGGGTATAGGACAGTGCACTCCAGTGCTCTGTTCATTCTTTCTTCTTTTGAATCCCTTCTCCCTTCAATCTGTACATTAGTATTTGGTTGCAAGAAAACTGGAACAAAGAAAAATGTAATATGATCCTAAGTCAATTTGAGGGAATCCTCATTGATGAGAATTATCCAGATTTACTGTCATAGTGGATGTGCATTCACATTTTTTGGCAGTCACAAGGGACAACTTTTATAAGAGAAAAGGGTACCTGAGGAATGGACAGTGATGTTGTAACTAAATGTGTAAACAAATGCTTACTTACAAATTCATTTATCCCATCTCAGTGGAGGAGGGTGTAATGAACAGCTGCAGGGTAATAAATCTCTCAAAGCACAACATACGTTTTGTAAGTGCTCCAAGTTCATTTCGGTGAGTGAAACAGGTTCACATAAAGTAGTATCAGTAATATTAAATAGCTACTGTTTTTCCCATGTGTTTTTCTTTCTTATCTAAGTGAGTGCCCCAAAATTAAACTACATTTATTTAACTGAGCTTTGTTGATTATCAAAACAGTATATTTTCTTGCAATTTTGAACTTCATTCCTAATGTATTTTATTTAGATTACTTTAGATTGGGAATTAAATACAAACCATACTAGGAAGAGGAAAAATCAAATCCTGTTGCTCAGAAGAGGTAGTAAAATGAGGGCAATATGCGCCAAACCTTGCTTCTAGATTTCACCTGAAAGGATCCTTCCTCCATATCTTTTCCTTTTCCTAGATTGTGACACTACAGACTTATGTAAGATGATTTAGAATTCTGAATAAATTTTAGAGGATACAGATGGGAAAATATGAAGTAGAGAGAACAAAAAGGAATATGAGGTGGCTAAAGATTTGGTAAAGGAAGACAACAGGTTATGCTGAAAGGCAAACTATCAGACTGAAAGTACATTTGGATTGTTGATTGTTCCAACATGAAGGATTGTTCTTTGGTGAATTTTGTTTTTAATAATTGGGTGAATTATTTTTGTATAAAGAAGTAGGTGGTTCCTAAAATTTTATTTTCTGATAACATGTACTGGTGAAAGTGCCAAGAAGGGAAAAAGGCTTTTTAGGTTAAATATTATATGGCGACCAGAACAAACTACATAGACTGTCCATGAACTTAGCTGGACATAAACTCTTCAGGAAAAAAAGAAACTTCAGAAAAGCCTTAAAAATGGACACTAATGTCAAGAAACATAGTTAGTTTTAGGATAGCAATTTATTGAATAATATTATGGATATAGTGTATTATATGATGAGATTCTCAGGAGTGTAGCAAATGTTATTAGTAAAATTAAAATACAGCCCAGTGAGAAAAGATAGTTTATCATATATAAAGCAAAAAACTCCAATCTCTGTGACTTGACCTCAGCTGGCTTTCACTGAAGTTATGAAATGTTGTGAGTGTTCAATTATTGTTAACATCCTGACAATAAGACAAATGCAAAGTTGCAATGTTGAATTAAATATTAAAAAATGCTACTTATTTTAAGTGAGTTTAAGGTTGTGGGTTAAAAATGAACATATTGAATTATTTGAACAATCATATGTGAACATTTAATTCAAGGAGTTATTACAATACGTAAGTCCAAGGGACCCATTTTGGGACTTGTCTGTGCAACCTTGATTGTGGCATTTCTTTGTTCAGTCCTATACATTTTCTTTTTAATATACAGATTTTTATGGAATTATTATAAAATGGTACATTATTCATTACTGCAATTGCTCTGCATTTTGGTTTTGTGTAAAAATCACATCCAGAGCTATGCTATCTATATTGTAGTTCCAGTGCTGTCTTCTAGGTGATGTTACATTTTTTTACTGCTTGTTAAAATCAAGCAGAAAAAAGAATTGATATGTGTCTATACCAAATTCTTATACACACATCAAGTAGAAATAAATAAAATAACCCCCAATCCTACTAAGAGAAATGATAGTGCTTGATAAAGTCCCTGGGAATTGCAATAGGTACAAATAAACCCTCCAGTCTTGGAAATGATCAATGGCAGGTAGGCAGTCTCCTTTTGGTTATATTTCTTCTATTGTTCTGGTATGGACAATTACCATGTCAAAGGACTTAACCAACTGCTTTAAAATGTCATTAATTTTGTTAAATGAAATGTATCACAGGAAATAGCTCCAGTGCTTAATTTCAGAAGCTTGGATAATATACTGTGGACCTATCTTGGGACAAGCAGTCCTCTAACATTTTGTTTGCCCTTGAGATTTAGAAGGAATCATATCTATAGTATTCATAATAAGTAGCAATCTAACCAAGTTCAAATTAGATGTGAACAAATGGATTAACAAGCACCTCATTAAAATTTTAATTTCCATTTCATTTATCACTGTTAATAGAATCAACTCTGTTTCAGGGTGGGGGAGGATTCATTTCCAAGTATAACGTTAATTTCACTTGTTTTTATCAATAGCTTGAATTTTTTCTATAAAATGTACTTTTTGTAGTTTTGAAATATCTGACCTGCACATAAAACTAATAAATGTTTAAAGAATAAAGAAAATCCAGATTGATTTAGTGGATATTTTTTAAAGTACTGAACTTTACAGTACTGTTGTCTGTAGTATTTTCCTCTAAGTGCTGATGTGTGCTTACTTGTAATGATTTTAAGAAGAATAAATGAATTTAAAATAAGCAGCTATTGGGGAGTTATTTAAATAATTTCACTGAAAATATCAGTGTAAATATTTCAGAAGTAAATACTGACTTTTAAACTTTACATTCAGATTCCAACTTCAAAGTGATATTTTAAAGTACTTTGAATTCCTTGGATAGCATATATCATAAACATGTGCAGAATTTTCATAATTTAATGTCTTCTTTCAAATAAAGCTATTCTAAAGCTCCAACTTGAATATATCTATTACTGAAGAATGATTTTATAGAAAAACACATCTTAAAAATGTGTTTTATTAACATATTTATTTTCAAGGGAAAAATTAAATAAATTATAGGAATATAAGAATTGTATCTTGTGGTGGTTCATCTGTCTTTGAAATTCTTGTATTCAGTCATGATGTGTTCCAGGTGTCAGGTGCCAGTTTTTTAGTTACAGAAAGCTTTTTCTACAGGCATGTTTTTCCCCAAATGTTTACTTCGTGCTCTTTCCCATTTTGCACTGGCATGTATTCTACTAATCACTGAGAGAAACAGAGTAATTGTTTAGGGCCCTTTTTCTATGTAGCACCAGTATGAATGTCAAATTCTTAAGCCTCTATCAAATAATTTAGAGAGAGATCCAGATAACTTTAAATTTTTACACAGCATATGGGAAAGCAAGTAGTTTTCACTGTAATGGCAGGCTGTGTGCTTAAGAGAGAGAAAAGAAGAATGTGAATAGTATTTCAGGTGCTTCCAAGATTCTTCCACCACATGTTTTGGGCAAGAGAGAAAAAAACAATATGAACAAACAAATGTCTGAAAAAGAATCCGAAACAAAGAACTATGTTGCTTATTTAAGGTGGAGAAATATATGTTAGGCTTCCTGGGTGTCAGTGCAGGTCAAGGCTAAAGTCAGTAATCGTCAGGGTTTTTTTGATGGTGGTTTTTTTTTGTTGGTTTTTTTTTTTGTTTTTTTTTTTTTCCTAAATAGATATTTAAATGTAGCTTGTCTGTAATATTGTAATCAATTTTAGACAGCTATTTTCCACTGAACTGATTGCAGCTACAGTGCAAAAATCTAAAACTGAAATAGGTACCAGAGCATTCATTAGGATCTTTGAAAAAAAAAAACCCCAAACAAACAACACCCCCCCAGGAATTAATTAAAAATAAAGCCTCATTCTAAGAGTAGCCTCTACCATAGTAAACCATGAATAACCTGTTTCTCACTGTTTTTCAGTTAAAGTGGTTCTGAGAACCCAGAAAAAACTACCTTAACTGGTTAAGAAAGCCGTAATTCAGGGAAATGTTCTGATTTCACATCTGAAAGATAAAGACAGATTAAAGATAAAGAAACCTTGTGTGAGTGCATACATATATGTATGTGGTAGTGCTTTTGGGTTGCTTCTGAGAGTGGCTGACTCCTTTTTTCACAGAGAACTATATGAGCAGGTTAACGAGGACAAAAAGGTTGTCTGGATGTAAGTGATGTATCAGGTCAGATTAAATATGTTTTGAGGCCTCTGTTGTTGCACTGCTTCAACAGCCTGACTTTCTCTTCTGTTAGATTCCTTTATGTGTTTGAAATTCTGTTGGGCAAAAGAATAAGTAGAATCCTTTCTTTTTCTCCAGTCTTCTTTTTGTTCTTGAGAGTTTTTTTTTGTCTCTCCTCAAGTTTATGGTCTGTGTAATTATATCTCTGGTATAAAGATGTCTAATTTCATGTACCTTGATGTCACCCTAGGTCCACAAATTCATTTGTATTGTACAGATGCAGAGCTAATTTATAATAGATGCCATTTTGTAAATCATACCTTGCTGTACTATTTTATTAAGTAATGTTTTGACAGGTTCTAATCAAACTTTTCTTTCTAACTTGTTGGAGACAAAAGAATATGTCAAGGCACTAAAGGGTACTTTGAGTTATTAAGGTAAATTAATTCTAGTAATTGCTACAAAGATAGAAGATTGAAGTACAGGCTAAGGTTAATAAAGATAATTTAGACATCTTATTTATATATATACTTTCTGTTTCTGTCACGATTTACATTTCCCAGAATGCCTGTTTAGTATGGATTTCAACTAGTGGACTGAATGTATCTGAAGACCAGGCACATAGCTGGAAAAGTACAAATAACTTTTTGCTCCTTTTCCAGAAGCTACAGTTTCCTCCTGTAAAATGAAGTCACATTTGAAAATATGTCTTGGGGGGGGGGGGGGACGGGGACCAAACAACAAAAAAAAAACCACCAAAAAACTCCCAAACCGAAAAACAAACCAAAACCCAGAGAAAAACAAAAAAGTCTGTTAAGCTCATTTGGCCCGGTATTTTCAAAGACACAGCATTGTCTTTCTGCTGTTAAAAAATCACATGAAAAAACCCAATCTTTTAAGGAAATGTCTGTCTCTTACAAAAAGTCAGATGCAGTGAATAAGCATTTCTGTTCTGAGTATTTCTGTTCTGTGAAGTACTAATACACAAGATGATGATGAAATATTGTCATCAAAGGCAAGCCTCCAACACTGACAGATATTTTTTAACATCCTTGTGATTGAAAGACTCAGAGCACTTTTCTTTTTGTATCTTTTTAGCATCTTAATCAAAATGTCTGAAGTACACAGCTGAATGCTTACAAAAGTCTAACTAGTCTCCGGGGGCCTATGATGCCTTGCACGTTTGTGATGTTATTTGTCAGATTATACAGTAGGCCGTTTCAAGCATTGTTGAAGTCAGTAGACAATCCAAAACTAGTGTAAAGTGGTTTTTTGTAAAAATTCTAGTGAAAAGATTTCTTCCCACTTAAGTGAATGAATGGCAATAATATTTACATAGAAATGCTCCTCTGATGCCTTATGACTGTTATGCCTGTTATGACTTAAATCTTTAGATCTTGAAATTGATTGTGTAGATCAGTTTCAAACTGGTGATTACCGTAGAATCATGTAACGATTCAGGTTAGAAGGGACTTCAAGAGGCCAACTCCCTCCTCAAAGCAAGATAGGCTGTAAGTCAGACTTTACCCAGTCTGGGCTTGAAAACCTCCAATGATGGAGTCTGCATAACCTGTCTGGGCAACCTTTTCCAGTGCTTGACTGGCTCTTAGGGTGAAAAGACTTTTCCCTATATCCAGTCACAACTTTTCTTATTTCAACTTAATGTTCATTGTGTGTCACAGGGTAAGTGCTCTGACCCCTCACCATCTTGGTGGCCCTCCACTGACCATAGACCAGTTTATCAATGGCTTTCTTGTAGTGGGGGAAGTGGCAAAATAGGATGCACTACTCTAGATGCCAGCTAGCGAGTATTGGGATGAAGTGCTGAAGGGGCGTAATCACTTCCCTGATCTACTGGCTGTGCTCCATATGGCCTAGGATGGTGCTAGCTGCTTTTGCTGCCAGGATGCACTGCCGGCTTGTTTCAGCTCACTGTTTGCCAAGACAGGTCTTTTCCAGCAGAGCTGCTCCCCAGGCACTCCATCCCCAGCCTTTAATGGTGCAAGGAGTTCTTCTTTCCCAGCTGCAGGACTTGGCCTTTGTCCTTTTTTAATACCTTACAGTTTGTGTTTGGCCATTCCTCTAGCCTGTCCGGGTCCCTTTGACTAGCAGCCCCATCCTCAAGCATATGTGCTGATCCCCCGCAGTTTGGTGTCATCTGCAGACTCAAGGAGAGAGTACTCTGTTGCCTCCTCTGGGTCATTGGTTGGGATGTTGAAGAGGAGAGGTCCCAATACAGACCCCTGTGGTACTCCACTTGTTGCTGGCCTCCAGGTAGAGTTTAACACATTAACCACTACCCTCTGAGCCTAGCTATCCAATCAGTTTTTTAATTTGACTAGTTGTCCATGCATCCAGACTAACATCTTGCGTTGGATGCAAGAATATTGTGGGAGACAGTGGTTAAAGCTTATTGGTCGATAGTGGGTCCCAGACACAGTTTAAATGCCCTGGAACGAAGAAAAATGTTGATGCCATTCAGGACTTTTCCATTGTTTCTATCTGGAAGATAGTCCTTACCCTGATGGGCAAAATAATAGCCATTTTTATACAAACAAATGTGTCTGAAGCCAAATTGTTTATAATTTACAGATAAGCTGTTTAGGACTGGTGCGTCACTACTTGAAGCAATTTGATAGTTTATTATCCCTTGATAGAGTTCATAGACTTAGGATATATTTAAGTATGAAAGCCTCCAGTTCACCCAAAATGTGTTTAAAAACTATCATCTGATATTCACATATACTGAGTTTGGAACATCCCACAGCAGAATAGGAAACTTTCTGACGTGCAAGTGCATGCAGGAATGAGGAAGTGATTTTCTTCTGAGAACCTGAATAATCTGTGAACTCAGGCAGTCTTTTGTTGCTGTTGTTTAGTCATCCATTATTACTTTTAAAACAAAAGCAGTACTTTTGACTTGCTTTTCACTAAATCAAGGCATTTTATTTCCTGCATATTATTTGTTTTACTAAGCAGCTTTTGGAGGGCTGGCTTATATTTCTTTTCTTGTCAGGAAAACTCGGGTTGCTGAAACTTAAACTTTTTCTTTCAGTGTAGCAGAACCTCTATTAAAATAAATGCATCATTTTGACTTGACATTCACAGTACTCCATTTGGACATGCTAACAAAGAATTCACAGCCTCTGTTTATGCCAAAATGGCCTTATGTTTTCATTCTGGTCTGTATACAACTGTGTGTTTTTACCAAAGCCTTATTTCTTTCAAAGTAGCAAAACTCAGCCTTGTAGCAGAACTCTTTATATCATGTTTATGTAGAAGGTCTATTTTCAAGTCTTGTACAGATACTTAAAAAACAAACAAGCAGGCCAGTAGGGTTATTTACCTTTCAGTAAGTCAGATTTTTTTTAATTGTTCTGTACAGGTATTTTCAACAGCCTGCCCTTTTTTGTCAGAGGTCAGCATTTTACCATCTGAATTGCACATGAAGAAGGAACTAGATGATGGATGAGATTGCTATGGGTTTTATTCTTGTGTATACGTATGCTATAGAAATTTCTGAGTAAGGCTTTCTGAAATTCAGAAATTATTTGTGTACCAGTACTGTGATGCTCACATACAGATATCCTGAAGGTCCAAGGTTAGGTTGTGAGACCCTCACCTGGACTACTTTGTTCAGCTCTGGGGCCACCCCACCTGCTCGAGCAGCTCCAGAGGTGGGCCATGACGATGATCAGGGGGCTGGAGCACCTCCCCTATGAGGACAGGCTGAGAGAGGAGGGATTATTTAGACTAGAGAAGAGAAGGCTCTGGGGAGACCTTATAGCGGACCTTCCAGTACTTAAAGGGGACCTACAGGAAAGATGGGGAGGGACTCTATTGTCAGGGAGTGTAGTGATAGGATGAGGAGTAACAGTTTTAAAATGAAAGAGGGTAGATTTAGATTTAGATTAGATATAAGGGAGAAATTCTTTACTGTGAGGGTGTTGAGACACTGGAACAGGTTGCCCAGAGAAGTTGTGGATGCCCCCTCCCTGGAAGTGTTCAAGGCCAGGTTGGATGGGGCTTTGAGCAACCTGGTCTAGTGGAAGGTGTCCCTACCCATGGCGGGGGGAGTTGGAACTAGATGATCTTTAAGGTCCCTTCTGACCCAAACCACTCGATGATTCCATGATTCTATAATTAGGGTTTTTTCAACATACATTTATAGTATTATAATCCTATATTGCAGTGCAGGGTTGATACCACTGGGGAAGGTATTTAGAAGGTATTAGAATTTTGAGTCTGTCACAGCATTTTTTCCTGTCTTTCAGATGGCATAGACAAAGCAGCTGGTTCTTCAGGTCACCTGACTGCAAGTTGGATGAGAGTTACGATCTGTAGCTCAGCCTGGATTAGATGAACTGTTGGCTGACTAGTGGAGCTGTTCTGAGAAGGTGGCTGACATAAAAGAAACTCATGCCATGGTACACTGATATGATTCAAACCGGTTTGGTTTTGAGGTATTTCTTATTCATACTTCTTACCTCATATTTGTTAAACCCAAAATGTAATTTTTCATTTTTGTTTTGAGTGGCTTTCAACATGTTACCTCAGTGTTGTCATGGTAGAAGAGAGCAGTAGTCTTTGATTTGTTATTGTTGAAACCACTGACATGTTGAAAAACATGTACTGTCTCCCTAAACCTTCCAACATTGCTGATTCTTGCTACAGGCTTTGAGCCCATGGGAGTGGCTTCTGTGATTACCTCTCCTGTGTCCCTGCAGTTTTCAAGGCTGGATGCATTGACAAAAAAACCTTCAAGAACTCTGGTCTTAAATCCAACCATACAAATTTGTGGTTTTCTTTTCTCTTGGGTCTCTTTTCTGCCTGTGGTCTTTCTCAGTCTTCTTAGCAGCTTTGTTTTTTACTGCCTTACAACTCTTGGCAGCCAGGGTGGTGGGGAAGTACTGATAAAGGCAGAGAAGACGACCTTTGACATTAGAAGTTTTTTAAATTATGTGGAAAAATGTTAAAATAAGAGTGAAGAGCTTAAAAGGGGGCTTTAACAGCTTGCTATTGGCTAAATTGTGTGGCTATTTAGGATTTAGTTGTTTGGGGCTGCTCTGCTGCTGTAAAATCAATTATGTTTGTGTTGTTCAAAGCTTACCAGTGAACATAACCACAGAAATTAACTAGGAAATAAAGATAGATGATTCTTTGTATATTAAGTACTTAAAACATGGGGAAACTTAAGTTCAATTACTTAGTCTTTTTAACAGGTTTCGCAATCCTTTCCCCAACTGACCTACACATTCTCCACTGTACCAAGACAAGCTCTTCCAGGTTGGCATCGCTCTTCCTATTGAAGCTGTGCCAGTAATCAGAATAGAATTGAAGATCTGTTGGGTAGTACAAGTAGTACAAGAAGTGTAATAACTGACCGGGAAAATCAAATCCATTATAAGAAACTTAATTAACATTTTTGTTTCATTCAAAAATGAGCAATATTAAAAATGTTAACACGAAAAGGGTTGTTTCATACATGTTTTGAGATAGGCATTGAACAAAATGCATGTTACTGAGTAATGATGCTGCTGATCGACCTGCAGGATATGAAGAAGTGTATAGAAGTAATCAATCATTTAGTAAAATATTTAGGGAAATATATGGCAAATATATTAGAACAGAAACTTTTTTTTTTACCACTTAGTCTATAACTTGTGATTTTGTAATTATTTGAGTTCCTGTGAGAGCAGTTAGACTGTAGGAGAGTTAAAAACAATCTTCATTTGCTATTACAAATATTTAAACTTCACAGAAGAGCTCATTAAAATTACAACTATTGTGTGATATTCCCTATTATATTACTAATTTGCTCTCTTTCATTTTATTTCCTATAAAAAGCAGTGTCTAGTGTCTAGTCTAGCAGCCCGTGACTTAATCATTAGATTTATACTTCCTGTCCATAGAGTGTTGAAAGGTCAGTGGAATCAAAAAACATTGCCTTTGGCCATCCATTATGAGTCATAGACCTACTCTCCTTTGTTGAAAGCAACTATCAGACTATCTAAGAGGTATTCCTTTCAAAGTTGCAATGCTTACTTTGTTTCCCTCTTAATCAGTGGAGTAAAATCTCCCAAGAATTTGGAGCTTCTAAGCAATTTGCTGAAACAGCAAGTGATCCAACTGACCTTAGCCGCCTATTTTGCCAACTCTTTGAAGAAAAGCTGTTTTTAAGACAGGCAATGTCAGGGTAACGTGCATAAAATGCCTATATTTCTTTAACTATAACTTTAAAGAAAGAATGTTAGCATTTGAAATGCTTTGTAATATCAGTCACTAAACATTATTTGTAATTTCAGTCTCTTACTGGAAATGCAATTCACTAGTATGTAATTTCCTATACAGTTATTTCCTGAAATAAAAAAGATAGTAAAACAAGGTAACAAGAAGGATTTGTTAAGAGTTTATTAGGGACTTGATGGAACTCTTTGCTGCCAGTGGTCATCAAATTACTATATCAATTTTAATATCCATACTGTATGTACTCTGAAGAAATATCTGGATGCTGCCTCTAAGTATGGCCTCTAAAGAACATTCTGCCAAAGTGCAGAGTTTGATGCTTTTATCTTGGAATACGTGGCTTGTATGCCAAATACCCTAGCGCCTAAGACCAACATTGAATGGACTAACTTAAGTACATTGACCCTTGCACTCCAACCTTCTGGGCACTTCTGGTTTACAGTCTTAACTGTCCGGGGACCATATAACAGTTAAAGCAAGGAACATGCCAGCTTTGCAGTAGAGTGTCATCGGCATCAATAAAAGGTGCAAGAGTGCTATAGACCAATGGTAAACCTTAAAAACATCTACATACAATTCCTTGCCCCAGTTTTTTTGCCAAATGCTAAAAGGCTTTGGGTGCTATTCAATATCCTTTACTGGTTCAGACTTCTTGTTTTTTTCTTTCCTCCGGTTCAGTCATCTCATTCCAGTGATAAGACCTAGTGAGAATCTCTCTTTTTTAAAAAAAAAAAAAGAAAAAAACCCCTCAGAACTCTTTATCCTGTTGTTTACACTAGGATTTGTCATGTTACAGTTTGAGACTAAGATTTCTGCTTTCTAATGGAATGTCTGACAAATACAGCAACCTCATCTAACCTTGAAGTTAGCCCTGTTTTAAGCACAGGGCTGAGCCAGATGACCTGAAAATGTCCCTCCCAACCTAAATGATGAGACAAAATACACCGAAAGTGTATTTCAGACTCCTATTCTGCCAGGTACCCTTATTGTTCTGTGTTAGCAAAACTATGCTGTTCTTAATGCTTCTCTCATTTAGGTGTCCACCATGATTTCTTAGTAATATTATTTTATGTAGAATACTGCTTTTGCACAGTTTACTCAAAGGAAATAGCTTTTGGTCAGAGAACTTATCTAAACTGCTCACATTTTTTCCAGTTTATCCATGCTCTGTTAAGTCTCTTAGACCAGTAATATTAGTAGAATTCTTAGAAATAAAATCTCTAGCATTTATATATGAAGTGAGAATTAAACCCATTGCATACATTTTCAGCTTGGGAATCAGGTTAGATGACTGGTTTGGGAAAAATCCTGAAATCTTAATGAGAGTAGCATCCTGACAGCCTTATATTTTAAGGGCATTCTAGCCTGGATATTTAAAACAACATTTAAAACTCTGGGGCTTGTGTTGAGAGGCCAAATGTCTTTGCTTTGTAGACCTTAGTCTGTAGACTTTTGAATTGTCTCACTGGATCACACCCAAACTCTCAAAGAGTGGCCAGTACTGAAGGGCTAGAAATATTATAATAAAGCAAGTGTATTGTGATTCCTTTTTGGGTAATATTCTCCGAGCTCTCAGCAATGTTCATCTTAGTTACAAGTAATAATACTGTGTTTTGTAGCCTTTAAACTTTTATTTTCTGTTTTTCTTATTGCGTTACTTTTTAAACCTATAAACCCGTATGCATTGGTAATTATTACCACACTTCTATCATTATGGTAGAAAGAATAGTATTTCCTCATTTTGAATCATTTTGACGATTTCCTCTGAAGCCTTCTAATTCCTTTGTTACAAGAATATATAAAATATTCCTTGCTCTCTTTCTTCATACTACTCATGACTTTATAGGTCTTTGTCACATCTATTCTGAGTTGGATCTTTTCCAGATGGACATCGAGTTTATCTCTGGCTGTCTGGAAGCTGTTCTGTACCTTGTTTACCCTTCCTTTGCATTTCATAAGATTAGATATTCTTTTAAGAATGAAAGCAGTAGGACCAGAATATATGGATGTGGACAAAGAGTGCTGTAAGAAAGAACTACCATATCAATGCATGGAGTCTGTTTAATTCAATGTTCTGCTCCAAAAGAGGATCATAAGAGGCCCTTAGGAAGGAGAAAAAAAGACTTAAGTAATTCATATGTATCCAGAAGTCCACTAATTCTGATCTTGTTTATAGCCTCTGCTAATGTGTCCAATATGACATCTGGCTTAGAGGTCTGTGGTTGCTCAAATTTCCCTGGTACCTTTTATGAGGATAGTCATTGCTTTTGTTTTCCTGCATTCCTGCACCAAAAGGTTACGTACTACCATTAGTGATTCAGATTGTTCATTCCTGAGTTGTACTAGAGTATGTGGATGAATACTGCCTGGTCCTGGTGACTGGTTAGAGTCCATTCTGCCTGTTTGTACTATAACCTCCTTTGCAGTTCAGTTTCAGACAGACCCTCTGTTGTAGCCCCTTCTGCCCCCAAAGGCTTCCAATACAGTCATCTCAACTTCTACAACGCCAGTGGAAAGACCTCATTTAGCTTCTGTGCAATGACTCTGAGTGCTGCTGTTGTATCAAGGTTGTCAGTTGGTCTTACAAACTCCCTGACAGAGTTTTTGCTCCTGATGTTTTGGAAAGAAAAAATTAGCATTAGAAGATTTGATTCCTCCAGCTAGTTAAGATAGATTGTTAAGATCTCTGGAGTTTTTTCTTCCCCTTGACTTGCTTTTTTGTGTTTTCACATTTAATCTGTTAGAATTTATTTCTATTTTCTTTGCTTAAATACAATTTTGGTTTGGGGGGGGCGTTTTTTTTGTTATTTAATTGCCTCCTTTGCTTTGCTGTTTAGTCAATCTGACATCCGTAGTGATATCTATTCTGTAGATCAGAGAGAACCAGACTGTACACCTATCATAGCGTCCATGGCACAGAGCTGCCCTTCCTATGGTGGGTGATGATAGCTAATTTTTTTTAAAAACGGGTTATGAATCTTGGCTCCAAATCTTTCCTATAAATCCTGTATAGAATAATAATATTGATTAGTTCAGCATGTATGGCTACATCCATTTTGTTTTCCGGTGCAGATTTGAACATATACTTAAATTCAATGTCATCTTCCATTTGTATTTGATGCCAGCACAAATTCTGATTTGGGAAGAGGAGAGGTGGCTAAGACACAGAGATATGTAAGAAAGTTAGGGAAAGAGGGAGGGAAAAAATGGCAGAATTCAGAGTAGGAAGGGAAGAGTAGAAGTGGAAAGGAAGATCAAATTCATAGAAGTTAAAAGAAAGGAAAAAAATGAAAGTGAAAAGACAGTGGACGTACTACATGGTGGAACAAAAATCACATTAAGAAATTATGTATTGAACAAGATCAATGACATAGTTATTTAAATAATAGAATCCAGAATATATCCAGTTAAGTACTAAGCACATAAGTATACAAAATCTTAAGTGCTAATGCATATAAGCACATAAAACCTGAAGTCACGAAACACTTAATGACTCAGCTATAAATCAGTTGTCTTCCACCAGTCTCAATGTAGCTGGATAGTGGGAGGTGCAGCTTTGGCCTCCCAGTGTCTTAAAGAGCTGTTCAGATCTTTATGGCCCCAAAGCTATATAGCTAATTTGACTTCTTTGTGTTTTACACATTTCCTAAATTACTAGGTACAGGGATGCACTAACGTAAGAATTATTATTGAGTTTTTATTTACTTTGAAATTTAGTAGAAGGAACGTGCACTGATGTTTTTTGCGTTATTAGTATATTTTAGGAAAAAATGAAGTTTGATGCTATTGAGTTTATTTCTGCAAAGTGCTGAATACTTTTTGATGATGCCATCAAAGATTGAAGCTTTGTAAGAAGCTTAATCAAAGAATCTGAAGATATAGCTTTCACTTATTGGTGAACACAATATCTGTAGAAGTCACTTATCACTGATACAGATTAGATGCTGTTAAATGTATTAGTATGTGCTGCTTCTAGAACAAGCAGACTTCAGAATCAGCAAGATATTTTTATGAAATAAAAGTGCAGTTTTATACTGAAGAGCTTTTTCTTCTTGAGTGAAGTTCTAATCTGAATAGTAGTAAATTTGATTTTTCCTCTACCCATTGAATTTAAACATCTGCTGACTGGGCTGTATGTGTTAGTTACAGCTTCTACACTTAGAAATCTTTAAAGAGCTTCATGAAACTGGAGACTTCTTCCAGTTTCTTATAAAAAATACAACAAATTAAAAAATTTCCTTATGCATTTCATAAATACTGAGCTACATGTGATACATACATGTGATATATAGGTCTCTAATCATGTATTCACTGAATGTATTCTGGTATAGAGAAGCACATATGAAAAGTATTCCAAGGTAACCATTGCAAACTAGAACAGGAGGAAAATAATTTTGGCAGATTGATGGCTTATCCTTTACATTCTTGATTGTTGTGTACCACATAGATATGATTCTGCTACAATAGAAAGTATAATTGCTATGATTTTGAGTGACATCTTGGATACTATTGTAAGATACAGAATAGGTAATGATGGTGACAGGGACCTTGGAAAAACTGAAATAGAATTAAGGTTAGAATTAAGTACTGAGACTTTAAGGTTAGTAGAATATTTAACTAATTACAGCTCAAGTTGTAAATTTTATTTTAAAATTTAAAATCTGCAGTTTCTACAGTGAAGTGAAAATACTCTGGTGGATGTTGCTTCCTTCTCTTTATACTGCTAAAAAACCGTGGCAGGGCTGAATTCTATCACTAGCTCAATTTTGCATGTGAAATATCCCAGACCACAAAGAAAGTAGTTCTTGAATTTTCCCCAGTAGAGAAATACTCCTGGATCCACTTTGGTATACCTAGAAACCTCATTTCCTTCTTGTAATATTCTGTAATATTTTCTGAGAGAGTCCATAGACATTGTCTGCTTTGCTTGAACCTTGATTTAATAGCATAGAGTTTAAGGACGATGTAGTGAACAATTGCATTACTGACAGCGAGAATTGAATTTACAGCTATGAATCAAGTCTCATGAAAAAAGGAGCTTTATGAAAGGTATTCGGAGTATTAAATGGAAGGAATATCATGAAATAAAATTAGTATGTTTATGCAAATGACCTAGCTATGACTTCATAATTTGTAATGGTATTCAGTTTGGCAGTGTTTACACTTGTTAATGACTTCCTTTATGAGTGATAATTGATCTTGCTCATTATCATATTAAATCCTTGATCATATGTCATTAGTTGGGAATGTAATAAATGGTCTGTTTGATTTTTAGTGTAATGAACTAATTAGACTAATTAAAATCAATATGTGTGCCAATATTAGACTTTGAATCCAAATGCTGCTGCTGTCTGCTGGCTAAAAATCAGCAACTCAGTAAAAAAGTGGCCTAATGCTGATTTATGAGCACTTGATGAACATGAGGTAGAATAAATTGCTTGTAGTGATAGAAACTGCATTAGTGAAGTACAGGATACTAAGTGCATTGTAAGGTCAGCAGTAAGGGCATACTTACATGTGTAGTTATGTGGCACCTTTAAACCTTCCTGGTTGATTAGATCATTCTTCAGAAATTATTCAGTTTAAATATTGTAAAATGCATTAATCTATATTTATAAATACAATATTCTATGTATATGTCTGGATGTACACACTATTTATTGCTCTTTGTGTGCATGTGTTTATGTATGTTAGCACATTTTGTAAATTTTACATTTTGTACAGCACTTTTATTTCTATAGTAATCTGTGAATATACCAAACAAGTCACACTTTCAAATTTAGTAATGTACTGTTATAACAATGTGTTATTCAACCATGGTATCCATTCACTTTTATGTTTATGAGGAATTGTGTTTATAAACCCTAAGGGAGACAGGAACACATCCTGTAATTCTGTAATGACCTTTTGGAGAAGAAGGAACTGGCTAGTGGGAAGGGAAGGGGAATATTATTGCAGAATTTGGGATCTTGTTAGTATAAGCAGCAAAATATTAGTGGAAGTCCTTTTTGGCTCCAAGAAGAGATTAGAAAAAATGTGAGGTAATGGGGAGAAGTGTGCCACATCCTTATTTTCAACAAAAATACTGCTTAGAGAAAAATTTTTGTATGTTAAAGTTTTAAATGTAAATTAATATTTTTTTTGAATGTCCATATTTTTAAAAGGTCTGCCTAGATACCTCATAGGTTCTTTGTGGAGCACGTAATATTTTCGAAATGAAGTATACTACGTCTATTAACAATAAGTGTTGGACAGATCAGAGCTTTATTTTGCCAGTCTTCCACTATTTAGTTTGTAAGAATTATATGTTTGTCACTAAGAAAGCTCAAAGGCTGCTTGCCGCCTTTTTTGTTTGTTTTGGTTTTGGTTTGATTTTGGTGGGACACAGACATTCAGAATTGGTGGGGTTCCTGTCCTTTCCTGCCGCCTCTCCCACCATGCACTTACATGCACAGTGTGGTGTTGAAGAGAATACAGAATGGCAGAGGAGAATTTGGTACATTGTTTCTCATACCTTGAGGATGTAATTTAACATCACAAAGTTGTCAGTGTCCCAATAGGTAAAGAAGAATAAATTATATACACCTAATTTCTAACTAAATAGTACTAATGCTAAGTACAAAAAATTGTTAATGTAAATAAGTAAATATGAGGAAACAGAGCTCAGAATCTTATGGCTCCCAGGTCTAAACTTAATCCACGAGATCATGTGGCTTTTAAGGAAGTACCTCTTCCACTTAAGTCGCTGAAAATGTGGGTGTTCAGACACTCTAAATTTCAGGCTTTGTAGGAATAATCCCTTAATAATCTGACCTATTTTGATGATGAATATTTTAAAATAGTGGTGGCTTATTAGTAAGGATTTCAGAAAGGCATGATTTGAAATAGGTGTCAACTCTAATTTAAACAAGTAATTGAAGAAAATTTACAGCATTAATGTAGACTTAAATTGATAGTAGCCATTGAAATTTCATGTTTTTCTTGAGCTTATAGACAGAAGAGAAGAACTCATGTTCAGAACATGTACTCATGTACTGTACAATGAGAATAAAATCTGTTAAAATGTTTTACCTTTTTAATGGTTGCTTTTAGTGGTTTGAGACACTTAAAGCTTGGGAACAATTCTTTGAGTGTTTTTCACTAGATAATTAGTAATTGTCAGATTCAGTAAAATCAGTAATTACTAATAGGAAATGCTTAACTGATTGTCATTGCCCACGGTATTAAAAATTTTAGTCTTTGGATGAGATCTGAACAGAAGCTTGAAAATTATGTGTATTAATCTAAATATGGGAGACTATGTATTGATTGGAAATGTCTTTATGGTAAGAACTATGTACACTATCTCAGATACAGTGAACATACATTGCAACAACAGACTATACTTAGGGGAGTGTATGCAGCTTGAATCCCAGAGAAAATACTTTGTTTTGTGCCTGAAGCAGTATACCCTGAGAACATAAATGAGATCCTTTATGTCTGAGATGCATTCAGTATGCATATTATCAGCCCTCTGATCCAAAGCACATAACCAATGTCCTTGATTCGTATAAATGTACTGAATGCCCTGAGGAGCTGTGTGGGTTTGAAACATCTGACAGTTGTTTGTGAGGTGGCACGAGTTCAAGTACCTTTCTTAGCAGCAAGGAGGGGGAGACACTTCTGCTAGGGTTTTCAAGTGAATTTTTCATCCTTCATTTACCAAAGTTGAGAAAGCAAGTTGTTTAAAATGGGGTGTCTCTCCATTAGTATGGTAAGTGCTCCACTATGTCTGTCTTCTTGTATGAGAGAAACAGAGAATAAAAAGAAATCTTATGTACAGTTTAGTTGAATCTTGGCCCAACAGAAGGCAACAGAAATTTAACCCTTGACTTTAGTTTTACTAGGCTGGCTGTTAGCCAAGCTGTATGTATACTACTGAGTCATTACTCTTGCTGTTGCAAAGTTTAACGTCTAATTTTTAACTTTGAATTTTCCTTAACATAATTCTGTAGAAAAGAGGTTACTATCTTCAATGTTATTTTCTTTGGTATTAGGTTTTCTTTTCTGTGATAAAAAGAAGAAAAGTTTCTGATAATTTTTTTTTTTAATCAGTGTTACTTTAATTCTTTCTTTCTTTTGGCAGTATTTCTCCTCATCTGTGTGTTGTGGTTTAATCCCAGCCAGCCACTAAGCACCACCCAGCCGCTCACTCACTCACCTCCGGTGGGATGGGGGAGAGAATCGGAAGGGTAAAAGTGAGAAAACCCATGGGTTGAGATAAAGACAGCTTAATAGGTAAAGCAAAAGCCGTGCATGCAAGCAAAGCAAACCAAGGAATTCATTCACTCCTTCCCATGGGCAGGCAGGTGTTCAGCCTTCTCCAGGAAAGCAGGGCTCCATCACATGTAACGGTTACTTGGGAAGACAAACTCCATCACTCCCAGTGTCCTCCCTTTCCTTCTTCTTCCCCAGCCTTATATATTGAGCATGACGTCATATGGTATGGCATAGCCCTGTGGTCAGTTGGGGTCAGCTGTCCCAGCCGTGTCCCCTCCCAACTTCTTGTGCACCTGGCAGAGCATGGGAAGCTGAAAAGTCCTTGATTTAGTATAAGCACTACTTAGCAACAACTAAAACATCCCTGTATTGTCAACACTGTTTTCAGCACAAATCCAAAGCATAGCCCCATGCTAGCTACTATAAAGAAAATTAACTCTGTCCCAGGCAAAACCAGCACACTGTGAAACAATAGTTCACTCACCTAAATCTTGAACCTTCTGTGAGGATGTTTATCTAGTTATAATAATTTCAGCATTCTTTTTTATTTTAGACGTGTGGTATATTTTGCCCTTGCCTGATACTTTCCTTATTGGGAAGATGGGGGATTGGCATGGTCAAGATAAAAAGGAAGGGAAAAAAGGGTAGGAGCTGTATGCAAATGAGTCAGTGCTGCTTCCTCCTTGATAGAGGAGCTAGGTGGAAAATTATTCATCAAAGGGGAAAAGCAAAAGAGCTTATTGGTCCCAGTTCATCTGGGAACTAACTCGTTTGGCTCTTGAAGCCATCCAAATCAGCAGTGACTAAACTAGCTACCATCAGTTAGACCATACCAGGAGACAGCAATAAGGATAAAGGAAAGCCACATGCCTGAAGGAACAGATGCAAGGTTTTTTGTTTGTTTGTTTGCTTTTTCCTTTGGGGAGGAAAGAGCCATGTTGTCCAGTCAGATTTTCCAGTTTCATAGAGTTAGAGAAACCAAAGCAATCAGGTACAAAGGTTTCTCATGCTTTGTTTCAACTCAGAGGTGTTGACTGTGGAGCATCTTAGCAAGTCAGTTTCTGTGCTGCCAGATAACTGTCAACCAGATCTAAGAGTTATTGTGCCAGACGAACCATGACTGCGGGCCTGATACTTGCTGAATTTTAGGAAGTGCCTTTTGATCCAGTAACTAGGTCTTTGCCCAGCTTACCTCATAAATTCACGAGGGATTCTAGTGTTTCCTGGCCATGGGTTGTAGAAAGCATTGTATTTGGGAACATATTCATATTAAAAAGCAAGCTGTAGCCTGATACTTTAATCAGTGTCATGTGTCTGTGTTGTTGTTTATATGAAGTAGTGAGAAGTCTTCACTGGTTGTCTATTATGTTGTCTGAATTGTGGTCCTCAAGGAATAATTTGATAACTAAGACTTAAAATACTTCACAACATTCCTTCAATTCTATAACACTTAATTTGTAACAACAGCAAATTTAATCTAATCTACTGTTATGCCACCTTTGTATAGACCTTCTGAAACTTCTCAGATTTTTTTTGTAATCCTCATCCAGTCTGGAGTTTGGAGCTAGTTAGTGCCTGTATTGGTCATTCAATTCAGTTCTGACAAAACAGGCAACTTCCTTGTAGCATATAAAATATTATTTGCTGGTGCTGAAGAAATGAAGACCCCAACTGAACAAAAAGAGACACTTCTTATGTCCACGGCCAACTCATGCTTTGCCAGGGAACAGCTTAGGTCCCATTGGTGCAGACTGCCCTGCACTGACAGCATTGATGCCAGCACGCTCTGGAATGGGCTACCCACAGTGCATGTTACGAGGAACAAACCGTATGGTGCTCAGCCACACACTGCTGTAGCACAGTAGGCATGCCTAGTCCCCCCTCTTGCCTGCTCCATGCATGATAATGTAAACACATCTTAAAAGGAAGCTATACCCCCTGCACACCTATAGAAACTATCTAGAATTTATGAACAAAGGCTTTCTGCTTTCTGCTGCTACTTGTGCTTCTGCTCCTTGGCAAATGATGGCAGAGAGACACTATGGGGAAATCTTATCCAGATGAATGGTTCCAGATGAGTACAATTTGAAGAAGAAGTTGTGCCTTTAAGGAGCTACTGCTCCTGTAGACCTTCAGTTCATGGTCCTTTGCCTCAGCTTTCTCTGAGTTTGAGTCATGAATCAGGTTACTGTTCTTGTAGATGGGGGATTTAGGGGAAGGGCAAATATTACCTGGTGAGGGGACTGTTAAGTCCTGCGTATCTGAAATAACTGTTGTTGGCAGCCATTCCCCCCTTCAAAGTCTTCTGCTGAAATCTGTTGGACATACTTTGGGACAAGCTCACAAAGACTGAGGTGCTTGTTTCTGTGGAGTGAGGCAGCACCAGACTCCTAATCAGTTAGACATCAATCTGAGATGGATCCATGGTAAGTCTTCCAGATATAGAGACCTGCAGTGCTGTGCTGCAGATCTGCTAACTGCCTCTCTCTGCACTCGTTATGTCCTCAAAGTCATCCTTAAATGCACAGAGGGCCACAGAGAGCATTCATAGCTCTGCATTATGCCTGTCACATGGTCTTACAATGACATCATTTGTAGCAGTTGACCATTATGTATTTGTCCGTAGGTATCGTGGCTGCTGCTGCAGGCTGCACACAATGCATGGTACCGAGCACTGCTTGCCAGACAGCACAGCCCAGGACCTCACAGACTTTCAGCTTGGTCCTGCACTACTGCAGTGTCATGGTGGGATGGCAGCCCTACAGAGAGCCCAGGCTTGCAGACAGCCCGGTAACTGAGTGAGTGCCAACACCAGGTCATGTGAGAGTCACTGCCACTTTACTAGCAAAATCTGTGTTGGGCAGCTGCCAACACAGCTTTGTTCTGGATTTTTAGCAGTATGCCTGGCTACTCTTGTGTCTAGCAGACCTGTTGTCTCCATAAAAAGTAATACATGAAGATATACATGACCATATAGTGCCACCTGCACATCCAGGTTATTTGGAGCCTAACAAATACCATATGGGCCTTTGCAGCCAGAGTGGCAGCTACTTGCAAGCACCACATACACCATATCAACAAGGTCTCCTACTAAATTCTTCTCGCATCCAGGGAAAGCAGAAACAAGAACACCTATCCTAAGCTCTCTTCTTACATTCTCAAAAGATACAATAAACCCCCCCAAAATAATACTTGAGGTCTCCAACAAACATCTCTCCTCACCATATCAAGCACACGCAATAACTTAGTAAAGCTCCCTGACCTAAAAAAGGAAAGTGAATCAGGAGTCTTGTATCCAGTTACATCCTTTGGCAAGACTGAGGTATTTTGGGCTGATACCTATCCTCAGATTTAAATGATATTATAGTCATTGAAGACAACTGTGTCTGTTGTGTCTTGTGAATTACTTTGTGCTAGTTTATCCCTGACAGTTATTAATTGTTTATGGTGCTGGAGCTCCCATATCTGGTAAGATTCTGGTGTAAGTAGGCTGCCTACCACAACAGGAAGTGCCGCAGATCCTCTGAAGTTTTATTATGTATATGTTTTCACCAGCCAAGAAAAGGGCTGAGTAGTCTCTAGCAAACTGTGATTTTGCTGGAGTTAGCAAAATGAAATCCAGTAAGTTGGTTTTTTCAACTAAATACTATAGTATGCTTTTCCACTGAATATTTGTAGCAAAAAAATTTCTTTTCAGTGCACATGAAGTTTATGTGAAATTTCTGACTCCAGAAGTGCAATGAACCGTTAGCAGTCTGATGATGTAAGTATTAATAACATTTATTTCTTAAGAGACCTCCCTCCTAAAGTTAGTATATTAACTACCTACATGTAGAAAAAACCCCTAATCTAAACCAGAACCAAACTAATATTAAAATAAGCAAGCAATTACTTTCTTATTAACACCACATAGACCGAGACTATATATGAATCCAAATGAATCTAAATCAAAGCTATTTATTTAACACTAAAGGCCTATGCTAAATATAAATTTCACGAATGTTGCCATATACCTGTCTTATGGATAGATGGGACAGAGTCAGAAACAATATATTTGAGAGTGAATGTATATAGGAATATATGAAATAAGTATTCAGAGAAAAAAAATGACATAAATGGAAACATCTCACTAGATTTTACTGATTTTTGTTATTTATAAATTTTACATCTATTTTTAATTAATTCTAACCTTATATATCTTCTTTGCAAGAACTTCTTTCCCAAAAACTTCTAGGGAAACCAAAGTTATTTCTGCAAGCTTTCTAATTTGTAGACCGTTTTTTACAGATATTACTATAATCTTATTAATAATTTGTAAGCCAAATATATTGTAATTGTGTTTGTAATAGCATGTGATATTTTCTTTTGTATTCAGTCTCCCATGATCTTTATTATGTAAGAACATATTATCATTGCTGAACAGTTAGTTTGAATAAGAAAGTATATAAGAACAACATACATTCGATTTTTAATATTTATTAAATAGTATTGAATTTGTATTTTTATTGTCAAAAGTTACATGATATAATCTTTTAAAAGAATCCTGAAGAAACTACTCATTCCATCTTGATGCAGCTAGGAAGAACATAAGAGGGAATTTCTCACAGTACAGCAATGTATCTGCCTTCCCACTATATTTTTCAAATTTTTTAAAAAATTGAAAGCCAAAGCATATTTTCTGAAATCAAAGAGGGATTTAAATAACCAAAGCATAGTTACCAGAATTAGAATCCTGGTTCACACCAGAAAATGTGCTGGGATCTTTCATTCACATATTTAGGGTTAACTTGGTCATTCAAAGTATAGGACATATAGACACTGGGAGAATTTGGATACATTCTGGCTTCTGGGACTTTATCTTGGTTGCTTCATATCTCATAATGGTAAAACAATTAAATCAAATTGACATAGGTAGGAAAAGTAAAGCGTGAAAACTGCTCATGCTACTAAGACTTGAAGAACTGGGTTCACATTTTACAATTTTCTTCAAGAAAGACTTTCATACTCCAGTGTACAAATGTCCAGGATAGCGCTTTCTAGTACTGCGTATCATCATGTAACTTTATTTAAAATAAACCCTGAATTGAAAAATACAGATTCTAAAGTAAACACATAGATATGGTTTTGTCTTTCTTCCGTTCTTTTTTTACAGTTGTACAGAATTAGCTTGGAAAGAGGTTTTACATTTCTTGACTTTTGGTATCATTTTTCATTTGCATCTTGCTGCTTGATGGCTCCACTTGATGGGTACAGTATGACAACAGGTAATAGATACAATAACAGTAAAACAGTCATCATTACTGCTGGGACTAGAAACACCCATCATTGCTTTTTTTAGCTTTCCTCAGCTGGAAAGTTTTGACATCTGCTGGTGTGGGACATAGCTGAACAGCTGTCAGCAGTGGGGTAGCTGCTTTCAGCAGCAGTTGGCGGGATGGCAGGGTGCCAGCTTGTACCATCTGTGCGCCTGACATTTCATTCTAATTAACAGTAGGGTTAATTGTTCTGGCAGGCTCAAATGTAGTGTCTAACATTACCCAAGGGAAACATGTACAAGTGCAGGAGTGGCAGGGAGCTGGGGACAGCGTTGCTAACAAACCTATTGAGGGAGAATGGTTAACAACTACTGATGATTTTACTAGCTGGCCACATGCAATAAGGCTGAGGTATTTTTTTATTCTGATGAATTATGCCAAGCCTGTAATGATGTAGAAGAAATCAAGCTTTGAAAGGCTGAGACTGCTGCCTTGGGGCAATTGAGAGGGAACAATTTGCATGTTATTACTGCATATTCATACCTAATTGTGTTAGGCTTTGCTAATAGAGCAGAATGACAGTATGAAAAATCGAGCAACTGCTTTATAGCCAACAAAGCTAGTGTTTTTTCCCTACACTGTGAGTGCTGAATGATCATTTAGACATTTAGTTGTTCAATATGACAAGTCTACCATTTGTTAGCTTGACATATAGTAATTTATAAAGGAGTATTCTAATTTTACTTTTAGTTTATTCTCATTTTATACAGTATTCACGGTAGCAATTTGAATGGGGATATTCATAGCTATTGTGAGTAGTTGTGATTCAAATAAAACTATTTTGTATGAAGTATTTCTATTGTTTTATGATGTATTAATTTTAATGTTTAAATAGCTTTTTCAGATGTTAATATAACATAAACGAGAAGTTGATGAGAAATCTCTATTATGATCACATTGCTACGTACTGATTTAGCTAATGTTTTTACATTTCCATTAAGACCCCTATTTCTAGAGTGTTGGAGTTGTAGATTGGTTTAAGAAGTTGTCAAGTAACACCATACCAGGTCCATGGATTCTAAATCCAAAAATAGTGATATACTCAATTTAGGCTGAGTGACAATCCAGCATGTAGGTGTAAATATCTCAACACATCAAATAGAATGCATTTTTGTCATATATATTCATGCAACAATACAAAAACAGACCTGCCTCTTCAGGAGAATTGTACCTCAGTTTCAGTTTCACTGTAAGTTATTAATGGTTTACTCTTCCAAATGTATAGAATCTAATTTTTTATTCCTTTCTTTCACACTGTTCCATAGACATGACTAATACTCTAGAAAACATTACCATAGATCACATACATTAAAGTCTTAGCAGTCTCTGAAAATCTTGAAATTAACTAGCTTAATTTTTAAAAGTACTAAAAGAGTTGATAGTGATAACAGACATGATATAAAACTCATGAAGGAAGGCCATAAATAAGATTTTCAATAGCTCTTAAGTAATTTTGGAATCTAAATTACTTGACGTGTAGCAGGCCTAAACTGCACGGTAAACTGATGGTAAACTTTTCTCAGAGGGAAGTGCCCTTAGTTCATTAATGCATTGATTAATCTCAGAAACAGTAGATGAGATTGTCAAAACTTGGACACAACAGAGGGTATTAGAAGAAACTGATGTGGAGTTTCAGTTTGTGTGCTTTATTGTTGTAAAATTAAAAGAAAATTTTAATATGCTGGGTGAAACTTGAGAGTCAAACCTTCTTTATATTATTTGGTAATTGTTGACTGATGTATAAATCTGGTTATACAAATGTAATATTTTCTTCATGGAGGAACATTGTAGTGTTGGTAGTTTATACTTGGTTTTGTATGTAGTCAGTAGAAACATTTGTACTCCATCATCTATTTTGTTTATATGCAAAATATTTCCAACATATAATGAAGTTATTTCAATAATATTTATTTTTATGACTAGTACTGATATGTTTTATGCAAAGTATTTAAATACTGCAGTCTGTGCAACTGAATATAATCTTCCAGTAGATCACTACATACTTGAAGTGCATGCAATATGGTTACATTCTAAAACTGTGGTTATTGGTCAGTATTTTTTTTTACTTTAGATGTGGAACCTTACTGCCAAAATAACTTTTTTTTTTTTTTCTTTTGTGAGGAGATTCTGATTTATAAAGAAATCAGATGAAAACTTGAAGACTGGTGTTGAGCCTCTGATGTTACAATTGCAGCAAGGGACAATGTGACTGCTACAGTAGGAATGACCTTAACAAAGTGTCATATGAAAAAGACATCTCACTGGATGGATTTATAATTTTTACCTTTTAAATAAACCAAATGAACTTAATGCTTTATTTCCTTTCAAAAACAAAAAGACTCAACTCGTTATATTTACCTGGATATTACAAAGAATGTCACTGAATATATATGAACATCTTTAACAAATCAACATTCTGAAAATGCCTAGAGCTAATGTAATTTATTATGCATGGAAGAAGATGCTAAATATATTGGCCTTCAGCAGAAAATAATAAAATGGTTTGATTAGGTTTAATTTAATTATTGTTGTAAGTGAAAATCCTCTGTTCCTGCTTTCTCTGTCCTTCAAAGAATTCCTCATGGAAGAAAAGCAGTAAAAAATCCACTTACCATGTGGCAAAAAGGCACGTCAGTCAAGGCCATTATGAGGTCTTGTCCACTCATTTCCATGTCTTTTCTTTTTTTTTTTAACTGCAACAGCTGAGCTTCGGTTCTTTGCCATCTGTACTTTCAGCATTTATCTAATCTGGTGCCTTTCTGACTTCCTGGTGGAAAAAAAAGTATAAAATCTGCCAAGACTTTACAAGACTGAAAAGATAAATTAACAAAATGCAATTAAGATTATGGTTAATGTTCCTCTTTCAGGACTTACCAAAGAAGATTATTTTATACTGAGGGTATTCTTTATTTGTAGTCTGGATGTATTTGATGACTCCTTATTCTTTCCTGCAGGTAGGTGAGCTCTTAGTTATACATTTGCTTTATCAAATTCCAAATCTCATAATCATAGGAATTTTTTGTCATCACTTTCCCTGCAAAGCAAATATTTCTAGCCAATACTATTACTATTACTTCTTTTTCTTGATATCTCTTAATATAATATGCTGCAGTTTTAAATTCATAGGTAATCCATATGCCCCATCCTTTCTAAACAGGTTCTTGTTGGAGCAATTTTTTTTTTCATTCCTTTCAGTGGGTTCCTTTGCTTTTCACAGCATAGAAGTTAATGTCTTTTTGTTATTAAATCAGGCTTCTATCATATACTATTTTCTTTCATGAAGAAGATCCATGTCAGAATGTAAGTCACTTCACTTTTTTTGATAGGAGCCATATAAGCATTTTCCTAAAATATATTTTCTTTTTTTGTGTTATCACTTCACAGTTATAGAAAATATTTGAGGCCTTATACTCTTAAGATTTTATTGTGGGTTTATACAGACTGTTCTAAGTCTGTCTGAAAGGTAGAAAGAAGAAGAGTACGTTCGATGGAGTCTTACATCAGGAGGCCTGTGAAATCTGGGTAGCCAGTATTTAAAATTAGTAGCTATTACTAGCTGAATCTTCATTTCTACACTGCTTCCTTTGGAAATGTCTTCCACCCTACTTTGCAGTGTATGTTCATATACATTCCTATTCATATACTATTCATTTATACGTAAGGAATTATGGTGAGCAAGCAGCAGACAGAAGAAATACAAATCAGGGAAACATTGTTTACATATAGTTTTCATTTACCTATCCTTATCTTTCCTGTCTTT
Organism: Ciconia boyciana; assembly: GCF_034638445.1. Taxonomy (NCBI): domain Eukaryota; kingdom Metazoa; phylum Chordata; class Aves; order Ciconiiformes; family Ciconiidae; genus Ciconia; species Ciconia boyciana. Next base: position 33,902,704 of record NC_132935.1, on the reverse strand, counting down.
TTCCTTTTCTTTCTCCTACATACTACCTTTTAAAAAATATATTTCATGCTATGCTGTTTCTAGATATTTCTATGCTTATTTCTAGATACTAATTTACTTTGGAAACTTTTGGACTATGAAAGAAGTGAACAAGTTCTTGTCTTTATACTTGTCTTGATTGACAAGACCTTTTGGTTTTGAGGAATTTTTGTTGTTCTGATTAGCGGTGGGTGTAAAAATAAAACTGTCTCTGAGATTGTGTTTTGTATGATGATGGAGAGGGAACACAACAAATACCATTACTGATGATTTTTCTATCTCAAATTTTCCTCATGTGGAAGTAGAGCTAAGTCTTTTCATGCTGCCACATCAACAATACTGCAGTATGGAAAAATCTTTTACTTTGTGGGTGAGGTTGATACAATTTTGACAGATGTGAGTGCTTGGCATATTCATCTTTAATTACCATCTCGAATTGTTTCAGATTTTTTTTAAAACAAGGAAGAGTAAAAACAAGCCTCAAGAAATTGTAAAAATTTGGTTTGTCTGAAGCTTACTGAAACACAGTTATATTGATTTTGGCTACTTCTGTTCTGTATATTTAGTTGATCTGAACATGATTTTTGTTATTTAATATCAATAATTGTATTATGTTATAGTTGGAAGGTATATTTTGAATTAATAATTCCCATACTAGAGAACTGTGGACTTTACTATAAGTTGCAAGAATATTTATTATTAGCTTGATGCCAACTATATATATTTTTTTAATATTCATAGTAAGTATTCATACTGCAAGGAACATGATACTAACCTGTGAATTTAAATCCTGTTGCTAACTTGCATGTTTTTTAAAATCGTAATATCATGGAATTACAGAGTATTTGAGCTGCCCTGTCAATGGGCACCAGTGAGAATGGGCTCCACTTTCTTAATTTTCTTAATTCCCCTCCATCAGATATTTATACATATTGATAGGATCCCCCTGAGCCTTCTCCCTGATGATGTCAGGAACCGGGTAGTTTCTGGGTAGTCAGTGCCCTCAACCTCTCCTCATAGGAGGGATGCTCCAGTCCCTTATTCCTTTTTGTGGTTCTTCGCTAGACTCACTCCAGTATGCCCATGCCTCTCTTGTACTGGGGAGCATCATTTCCTGAGCTCACTGAAGACAAGTGCCGTTCCCCTCCTACTATATCTATAACAATCCCTACATCAGCTAAAACAGTTCCTAGAACTCTTACAGTTTTATCCAAATGCTCCCAGAATAGAGTTTAGTTTTCACTTGAGAATTTCCAGGGTTTTTGTCACAATCTCGGGTTCAAGCAGTTAAGATTAGTTAAATTAATCCATAAAACAACACAGGCACAATGGGAAATTGTAGACCTGAATATGAATGATTAATGAAACAAACTGTCGGGAGTTGGCTTGCTTGCCTTTTATAGATTGTAGCTTTACTGCAGCTGTTCTGCATGAATATGAATAGGGATTTACAATGATTTTTTTTCCTGTTCGTTATGTTGAATGGATTGGGTAACCTGGTGTTGGGTGTTAGAAAATAAGTAAAAGCTGAGTTTACAAATAAAAGCAGGAGTTTCCTTTGGAGTTCCTTGGGACATTGTGAAAAACTTTGAAATAAAATGTTATCTTTGTCAGAGGTTAATGCTGGAATGATGTTAAAAGAAGTGGCCCTCTATGCAGAGAACTGGAATCTATATTTTAGTGAAAATTTTTTAACATGGAACACAGCTATACATTCCCAGAATAAGATTTCATCCTATTAAAAATTCTTCCTTTTTGTTACAGAACTACAAGTAATATTTTACTTTCCTTCTTTGTGAGTCCCAGAAGACTGAAGGTTTTGCGTTGTACCAGTATTAAGTAGGTGACAGTTTTATATTTAAGAGCTTAAAATTTACATAAATAACACAGATAAAGTATGGAGAATGAGATAGAAAATTAAAGAATGATGGCTCATCTGTGACATATTGGATCCATAATAAGGGTGTAGGTATTCTTGCACCACTGCTAGATAGAAGATATCTCTTCCTGCCTGTTTTGACCTTATTGTTACATCTGCTATATCCTGGTATCGTCCTGGTACTTGAATTCAGAAAAAAGTAGATATGCAGCTTTTCCAAAGCTCCTATAAATGACTGCACACGTTATTCACAAAGAATGACTTTTGCAAAAGAGGCGTTCTGGCCTCCTTCTGGCTACAAATGCCCACATCTGGAATAAATCTAACTTAAGAAATAAGAATCGTTCTGTGCTTCTCACATATCTCTTTGCATGTCATGGCTAAGCAAAAATTTGACTGTGCCCATTGTCTTGCTTTCTTCTAATAAGTGTCAGGAAAATTATTTGATATGTTTGTGTGAACACTGAATATTGTCCAGAGAACTTGTGAAACTTTAAGACTGTATTTTAACCTCTGTATGAATACAAGAGAGAAGATTCTTAAATATTGGTAAAACTAATAGTTTAGGGGAATTTTAATATACTTTTGTATTCACACACAGAACACAGAATTGTAATATTTTCCTTGCTGTCTGATTATCGGTAACTGGTCATGGATTCATTATTTTGTTTGACAAATATATATTTTTTAACATAAATAGCCATAATATAGCTTTGCTTGCACTGCCATTATGCAAATTACATCTGTTTAAAGACATTTTGGCTAGAGTAGATTTAATATTAAAAGGATATAGCTGTCTTTTTTTTTTTTTAATTCCTATATCTCTTTATAATTGATTAATGTTCATTTGGATGAATAATTTATAACTCATATAGCTCCTGGCTTATTAATTGTTTAATTTCAGAGAAAGTAACTGAGTACTAAGGAGAAGCAAGTTGTCATTCAGAGGGACACATTAAATTTAAACACTCCATTGATGCATAGAGTAGAAGTGGTCAAAGTACTTCATATGTGCTTCTTACATCTAGTACTGTACTTGTAAAGAAGAATAATGATAATGAAGATTAAAGAGTATTAGGGTTTTTTAGATAGAAGAGGTATTTGATAGCATGTGATTTGGCAAATTTTATGATCCTGTGCTGGTTTTGTTTTTCTTTATATGCCTTTTTTTGCATTGTTGGTTTTCGCTGCAGTAGGCCAAGCAGAAAGAGGAGCAAATTCAATACAGTGCTCACACTTAAGAATAAACAAATATGCAAATGATTAAATGATAAAATTAACCTTAAATTGTAGATAAGCCTTTAGCCTTTGCAATTGAAATTAATCTTGAGATATGTTTAGATCAAAGGAACAGAATCTGAATCAACATTGATCTTTTGATGAGAGTATGCAGTAGTTCTGCTTCACTTGAGAGCCTATGACACTCGCTAGACAGGACTTAATTTTCATCTTAGGTAGATCATGAATGGAAGTTCTTCCTCCTTATAGAGAAGTAGCTATTGCTGTTTGGTTTGACACTTTGGAGTTGGCTAAGTGTTGTAGTCAATGTATGAAGATGAAACATTTTTGGAAGATTTTATTTTAGGAATTGCTAATAGTAACAACTTCCTGGTATTTTTATATTACCATTTTACGTATGACATAGCTAACTTCATGTTGTACCTGTACAGTGTGCTATTTATAGAAAGGTAATTAATGACAGACAGAAAATTATTCCAGGGTTCTTGTGTCTTAGCGTTCTGTTGTAGTTATTTTGCTGTTCTTCGAAAGAACTGAATTATTTATTTTTATTAGTATTGGGAAGGAAGTAAAAATACAAGTCAAATAGCCTGCAGTTGAATTTCTTTGTTTTGATCTTGACATTTAAAAACTGGGAAGTTATAATATGTCATGGAAAACAGGTAAGGATATATCATGTCCCTTCACCAAAGCCAAGAAGTTGTTAACAAGATGCATATATCCTTTCCTTTTCTCTACTTAGAATTGATAGTGTGTTCTGTAAGCAGACAAAATATTCCCAAAATAATTTGCATTTTCCACATATGCAGAGCTGCATGCCTTACATTCAAGAGCAGAAAGAAAAGACATTGGGAAACACATACTCTTCACTACTATACAATATTGATAGAAAAAGTAGAATACCTTGCATGTCTGCTATCTTTACATTTCTCCTATCCTTATGAGCACTGCAGGAATCTATCTTTTACAGCAAAGAATACAGATTGAGAAGGCAAATACTTTTGTGTTACTTATGGTCTCAAACAGCAGGAGGTCTCCATATGATATGACACCTGAAGGCCCTGGAAGTTCTGAGTCTATTACTAGATACCTGTCCAACTTCTTTTCCAAGAAGCATCAGGTGTATACAATGGCTGGACTAGCAGGCATGATTGGTTCTCTGCAATCATCTTTCATAGCTCTGGCTATGAAGAAGAGGCACCAATTCTCAATAAACCTTTACAGAGCAAGGTTCCCATAGGTCCCGGCAGTGTCTCTAAAAGGAGAACTCCAGGGTGCAAGCTCATTACCATATCATCCAATCTCACAATGCTAACTTTTTTTCCCCTCAGACCTTTATTCTTTGCAGTGCCAACTAATTGTCCAATTATCAAGTGTTCTATAAAACAAGTAATTGCAGGAGGACATCTCTTGAAGATACAACAGCCTGCAGTCCCAATGTTGCATTCTTTAACCCTTCAATTCACAATGAGAGCAGCCTGTATCTTTGGCAGTTACTTACAGCATATAATAGATCTTTCTCAAACTGTAGACTCTCAGTTGACCGAAACCTCAGCTATTGTGATTTCTGGGACTAATGAGGCTCTGCTGACTGTAACACTACTTACGTTTTCTGATGTAGGATGAATTCAAAGTCAAGGAATCTCTCAAATTTTTTCAGGAAACTCAAAGCCCTACGACAAAGTCTGTATCTAAAAAGTGCCTCACAAATTGCTATGTCTAGGAGAGACTGCAGAAAAAGAGAAGTAACATAAAAATGAATTGAATGTGTTTTTAAAGAAAATAGAAGTTTTTTTTTTTTTAAATATATAACCTGATACCTTAACTAATGTTAAGCAGTCTGAAGTGGAGAAATACCAGAAACTTTGAATTCAGGTAACATAGATGAGGATAAGGAATCTCAGGAATAGCAGAAGTATATAAATGTGATTTAAGGCTCAGACTTTCTCTGTGTATTTTTATAGCTTTCAAGTGCCTTGCAATGTTAAGTAAAATAATATTGTTTCCTCCTCCAATAATGTTCACTGACTTCTATACATATATGGCACAGTATTAGCTCATATGACATTTTGACGTTTTCACAAATGTTTTCTCAGTTATATGCTATATATTCTGTCTCTCAGATGCCAACATATTCATGTACAAATAAACTGCAGATTATTTCAGAACAGCTGGTGAAGGGAGTTCCAGAAAAATATTAGAAAATTATTTGATATAATTGTTTGAAGGGAGATTAAATAATGTGTAAAGGATTAAGTATAGGAGAGTAGTCCAAGAAAAATGGAGCAGTTCACTGAAACATGGCTATTCCCTTTAGCTGTCCCCTAAATCCTATAAGTGGAAACAGACAAATACACAGAAGGGTTACTGGGAATGGAAAAATCTTGTGTTGAGAAGGAAGGACCAAAATACATAGACCAAGAAACAGAGGAAAACTATTTGATAAAGTTGAACTCATATGCTGAGCAAATTCAATGATAGTTTTCAATAGTAGGAAGGCAGGTTTTGTATAGCTGAAAAGATTAAGGAGCTATGCAGTGCAGAAAATAGTTGTGGTGATATTTAATTTCTTGTAGTGGGATAGCATTTGGAAACAGGAATGGTTTAGAGAGGCAGAGTGTTTTGTTAAAGCATTTATAGGTTATTAGACAATAATAAATTAAATTTGAAGGCAAGAAAATGTAAGGTTTTATCAGTTAACATTGCTGTAAAGAGGTAGTAAGGTACCTGGAAAACACTAGCTTGGCAAATAAAATTTCTAAGTCTTTTGTTCTTACAGAGACACCTAAAGTTTATTATCATAATTGGTGCATTACGATGCTACTTAGGAGAAAAATTTTAGCCAAAATTTAAACTTGCTCCAATTGAACTCACAGAATGCAGAACTGCAAAAATGATTTTTTGTAGTTAACTTTTAAGCTAACAGTATCACTAATAAGTTGGTTTTAAACTGCTATACAAATACTAATTACTTAAGGGAGGGTGGCAGGTAAAGGGTGGAAAGAAGTGTGAGTCCTCTTGGGTATGTCTTGCTTCTTTTGTGAGCAAGCAATGTTGGATACAATTGTCCAGGCTGTCCTTTGAGCTTTGAGGTTAACTAACAACTTCTTGTAGTTAGATCCCTACTGTTTCCAAGTTAATTGGTCCATCTTCTCACATTCATACAGAAATCATGCTTCCCTAGAAAGTCAGTTCAAACTACCTGACATCAGAGAACATTTTCACAGGGGAAAAAGCCAAGGCATTTTCTTAAAGATTGAGAGACTATAACCTTAGAGAAGTGGGCCCTAAAAGTATAATCTTGAAATTTCCTGGCTGGTTGTGTTTCCTTGCTATGATGTGAAAGAAATAATAATTCTCTTAAGAAGCAAAATGCATTTCCTGATGGCAGTTTGCAACTGACTGTAAGTCAAAGTTTTAGATAACAGACAGGCTACGTGGATATCTTGAGAGTCTGTCACAGTGTGGGGTAGTGAAGGCATTTCTTACAAGAAAATAAAAAGACAATGGACTAGAATTCTCAGTTAATGTACCAGGAAAACAGACAGGAGATTCCTACTTAATGTTAAGATCATGCAAAGCTCTTTGTGAATGCAGGGCCTAAGTTGTATGGTCAGTAGAGCTTAGATGTAGTATAGAGACACCGGTACAAATTCAAATATATTCAAAACTTCAAATATAGCCCTGTTTTTCAACCATAGGAGAGAGTTTAGAGGGTTTTTTTTAAAGAAAGAATTCTTTAATCCAGCAAGCACCTACAGTCCTGATGTCTGTACTTCTAGTCATTATAGAATCCTTACTCTTTTTTTTTTTTCTGAACAGTTTAATATATTTGATTTGTTTATTTCCCACCAGGGAGGTAAAAACACCTCTTTTTTTCACTTGTAAGACCATACTAGTTGTGATGCTACAAGTATTTCCTTTAGGTTTTCTCTTTGATAATTATGGCTGTAAACAAACTTTTGCTTTTTTTTTCTGTTTAAATGACACCATGCCATTTTGTAGAGTTATTGCTATATTATCATGGTTTTAGCTGTTATTTTTAAATTCAGAGGAAATCTATGGGACCAATGAGAATATATATCTTTTTCTCAAAAGGTACCTAGAAGAACATAGTCTAATAGAAATCTGTTTCTGTTTAAGAGCTATGAAAAATGTAGTCTGACTTACTGGATAGTCAAAGGAAAATATAGAAAGTGACCAGCAGAAGAATAAAGGATTGCAGTCTCCCTCTTTGTGATTTTTTCATTGTGCCCATATTGAAGTAGCTTGCAATTTCATGCTAAAGATTTGTAGTTAACACTGGAACCTTGCTCAGACATAAGGGAATTCCAGCAATGTTCCACAGTGGAGCAGAAGAGAAATTAGATAAAATGACTCCAAATGAAATCCGTTCTCTTTTTTTGGGCTGAGTCAAACAGGAGGTAGCCTTTTTCATGTGTTCATTTGAGAAGGTGTTTGCTCTCTCCCCACCTCAAAAATAAGTTTATCTGAGATTTTTTTCTAAAATGAAATGGGACTTGGGCCAATACTCAGGCATTGTGTGAGATACCAGCCCTGTATAAAAAGACAGGAGATCAGATTTCTTTCATTACTACACTTTACAAAGGAAATCACAACCTTGATTTTGTACCACTGGTAACTCTGAAGGACAAAGACACATTAGAAGCATTTTGTATGTTTTTTATGTGCTCTTTTATATTTTTGAGGTGGCCCTCTGCTTAATAATAATGCTACTGCTTAGGTGAAACTCTTTCCTTAAGTCTGCATGCAACTATCTTTTTGCTATGATATCTTTGCCGTAAATAAGACATTAAATATCCTGTAGAAAGTAGTCAAATAGAAAATTCACAATTTGAACTGTGACTGTTTTCAGGTTTCTGACTAGCAGCTGTCATTCTCATCATGAGCTCATTAATCCAGCTGAATGGGGTGTCAGTCTACTATATTACCACTTTTATACCTTTACAAATAGATCCCCTGATAGCAGATCTGGGTTCTTAAGCTCAACAGAAAGAGGTTTCTGTGATCTTGTAAAAACACTAAAGAAGAATTTTCTAACATCTGTTAGATCCTTCCACCCTCTCCTTGATAAGCTTATTCCACGTTCTTTTTTTGATGCAATGATTAGAGGTGGTTAAACTATTAGATTTATTCCAGAACTCAGCAGTCAAATGGTTTCTCAATTTATCACTGCATTTTCAGTTGTCAGATATTTACTTTATTTTTTAATAAATCACTGATTAATGTTATTTTTTTCATTGTGTGCAGGAATGGGTACAACTGGGAAACTAAAACAAAAGTCAGGATTATCATAATTTATTGTTAATTACAGTTATGAAAACCATAAGATACTATTTTCACTGTATAAAAGGCATGGCTTTTTTTTTTTTTTTAGAAAAGAATGTAAAAACAATGGTATCAAAGTCTTTTTGCTGCTGTTTTTGAAAGATGCATCAGTTTGTGTACTGCATACACACATACCTGTGTATGTCTGTCATTCATACTCGTATCAACCTGACAGATGCAAAAGCAGAAAAAGACAAAAAACCCTAGTATGAACTTCATGCAAACAGAGTTACAGCAAGTGTTTTATATTACAGTTATATAAGGAAGTGTGCCATTTTATAAAAGAAATCTTAAAAGATATGAAGTTCCTCTAAACACATCTTTATCATTTAAAAAGCCTGTTTGTTTTCTGCTGTTAGATTATAGTTTGAATTCAAAGGAGTAATTCTCCAAAGAAAGCATCAGGCTTATTTGTTCAATTCTATATCAAGATTACAATGAATGTAAATACTAAAATGAAACAATAGCTGAAGGAGTCTGCCCACCTCCAGGTTTTTTTTCTGATTATTTTCTACAATATCTCACCTTTCTATATTAATATAATTAAAATAAGAATGTCAGCTCCTGCTTTGGGCCTAACTTGGCCTTTATAAAGTAGCTTGACTTTTGGAATTTGTCAGTACAATTAAAAATTAGGTATTAATTTTAAAAACAGTATTAAATATTTATTTTTTCTAGGCTGATGTTTTCCTTTTGCTCCTGAAGGTAATCTAAAAGGGATGCTGTTTGGTGTTTGTTTAGGATGCATTTATGAAAAAGAATTGTTTTTTATTCTCACAACAAACTTCCTTGTAAGCATCTGAAAAATATCAAGAATTTTAAAAAATGAAGTGTATGCTTAAGTCTGTTGCATACAGTTCCATCCATGCTCGTACATTACAGAGGTAGTTTAATCACCCATAAGAAATTACTAGCTTCTCTGTTCGTGAAGCATGACATTTCAATTGCACAGCCAATAAAAGAATTACATGAAGAGGGCTGAAATGATTTACTGTATGGAAAGCCACAAGACCAAGGTTACCATGGTGAACTACCTTTCTGTGCATACAAGGTCAAGTGAGAGTGACCTGTCAGTGGACAACCTTCAGTGCTAACATAGTAATATATTGCACCAACAATGGTTTGTTGATCTGCTTCTTAAATAATTATAAACATTTTAATATTTGATATTTTTTCCTTGCTGAATTTTTTACGTGTGGACAATAATGATTACAGAAATCTTCATTTTATGCTTCAGTAATAGTAGTTTAACAGCATTAGATGAACATTTGTGTTTAGCAAATTTTTATGAATTGTAATTGTATACAGTAATGTTTATTTGGTTATGTTCAGAGGTTAAAAAAAGCTTACTGAGGGTTTTCAGATATTTAATCTAGTGTGTATGAGATTCTAGTTGATGCTTTTCATATTTTCTGACTCTGCATTATTGTATATTGCAGAATTCTTTCAGTTCCAATGGGGCTGGAGATAGGGAAGCAGGGAGCATTGCAAATAGTTTGTGTACAAATATTGTCAAAGAAAACATACAATTATAATTAAAATGTTCAGAAAAAAGTCTGAAAAGCAGGGAGTTCATCTAACGGTTCTCTGAAAAATATTTTGTTGATGCATAAAATGAGAACTATACTAATAAATGTCTCTTGAATTACATATGCTGTAAGAAAATGAAACCCTTTGGGTTATGAATCTTGGATTTAAAGAGGCAGTCATCAAATATTTAAGATGAAAATGCAGTAACACATGCTAGCTGTCATGTGTAAGTTTGGTGAATGTTATGACAAGGTTTTTAAAACATTCATAGTCAGAGTATTTTTATAAAAATGTTCATTAATTCAAACAGACATTCATATCTGGCAACCTGCATTACGATCGAGATTTCTAGATGCATGAGAAATCTTTGTAAAGCCAAGAAAATATGGGTGAAATATATAGCAATCATGTTTAAATTATACATTATAAGGCATACCTATCGGTATGTTGTCATATTATGCATTAAATTTAGTGCATAAATCAGGTTGTTATAATTCTGATGTCGCCAAAAGGCACAAAATATGACAAACAGGACTAGGCATGTAGATATTATCATACTCAATAATTCAATGAGCATTTGTTTTATGTAAATTAACTCCTGTTAATAAAAATTACACTCATTTATTACACCACTTCCATGTGATAATTAAAAAAATGTCCTTTTTCTTGAAAATCATTACAAAATGTGAATAATGCATTTGTTTAATATCTTTATAAACAAGATCTTACCATCAGATTAGTTCTGGAAATGAAAGCGTTATTGATCTCTATAATAATTTCATAATACTGTTACATTGCAGTGCTGAAACTGCTAATCTCGTTTTTGTGGAGAACTCTATGCATTTAAAGCAGTGCTTGAACTCTCACATACAGCATATAAACAATATTAATTTGATACAGGCTGCTATTGTTGAATCTGCAGAAAAAGTACCTTTCAAAATATGGAAAATAAAAGAGGGAGATACTTTTAACTGTACCTTTTAACATAATGAACACAACTATCTATTAAAACAGTGTTGCAAAAAGCAGTGGGTTTTTTCAGCACATTCAAGCATATTGGGTGGTAACATACCAAAATTTCAATACGGTTTTGATGTTCTTAACTTATGCTTGAAAAATATACCAACCTGAGAAAAGTTTAGAGCTGTATTCTTAATAAATTCCTGAAGTGTCTATGATTATGAGGGATCTCTAATAGAGGATACAATATATCACCTGACCTTGTGTCTACTTTCCCATTTAAAAAAAAAAAAGAAAGAAAAAAAACTGATTGGAAGCTTATTATTTTCTGCTTTTAATTCCAGAATATCAGGGTTTATTGGATTTTCTTTTTTTCTCTTTTTTTTTCCCCCCCTCTTTTTAATAATTAGTAGGTGCAGACTCCTAAGATGTTAGTTTGCTGATCTTGCCAGAACAACAAAAGACAGAAGTGAATATATGTGTGGGAAAAGATTCAAGGCAAGACGTACCTCATGCTAAGGAAATTATTCAGAGCTGAAAACATTTGTCTAAGGGCTACTAATAGAGTTAGTGAACCAAATCATGTAGAACCTGTGGACATCTTCATAAGACACAGCAGACGTGGAAGGTGAAATTCTTGAACCTAACCTGCTTCCACCCTTCATCACTAGACCCAGCAAGCCTCTTGGCAGGAAATAAAAGACTTCTTATCTTCTGCTCTTTATTAAAAGTAGCTAAATAAGTACTTTAAGGTACCAGGCTTAGCTGAAGTTGAGTATGCTGCTGTGAATGGTGGTCCCAACTGAGCATCATGTCAGAGCACTTCTATTCAGTTGATTGTTAGTGGCAGGCTGCTAGAGCCACCACTTAGCTCTGTAAAGTGGCAGAAATCAAAGAAGGCCTTGTTGCTGTGCACAGAGAAAAGGCAAATGATCCTGAAGTGCATTTTCCAGCTCCCCTGGAATGTTATGGGAGCAAACATTGAAAACTGCGGGGCATGTACTCACTGGTGAAAACTCTGCCATTCGCTTGCAGGACACATCACACAAAGTTCCCATACTTTATAAAGGAGAGCCCGTTAGACTGCCAATTGTATGCTGGCCAGATCATGATATTACTGGGACTGCTGTCAGGTTACCAAATGATTGACGAGCAATATTAGGTTTTGAATGGTGCATAGGGACTTAAAAACCAGAAACTAAAAATATACAAACTAAGAAATGCCAAATTTTTGATCTGTCTTGTGGCCATTGGCAACTGATAAAATAAGTGAAGTTATATTTGATGGCATTAGTATTATGTCACAACTACAATGGGAATGAATGTGTAAAATGTGGAAATCCCTCTGGTAGTCATAAATGCATAGGTTACATCTGTTGTTTACCCAAGATTGAATTAAGGAGACATTTGTAATAGGTTTTTAATGAGAAAATTAAAAATTCACCAGAGAAAATGAGCACAATAAAGCAGGTGTAGTGAACCTTCAGAAAATTAACCCATGTTTTAATGTTCTAGAATATTAAGATTTTTAATTTTTGTCTCAGTTTTCAGTCTCCTTTGCTTACTGAAGGTACTAGACATTTACACTGGCTACTTCAGGCACCTAAGTAGGTCCTGAAAATCTGGAGATATTTCATTTATTCATTCAATGCATGTTATATAACAGGACTTTTCTCCTATCTTTGTTTCTTTGAACTGCACCTTCCCAAGTTATTTAAATAGTCCACATAATTGACACAAGATTAAGAAAAAAAATGTTTTTCTAATCATTGTAGAACAGAGGAGTAAAACATGATTTGAATTCGTGCTGAATTTGATTCAGATGTCAGGCTTCCAACTGAAGAACTGAGTATGGCAAAATATATTTATATGTATTAAATTAACAATAACATTTTAGTATACATTGTTAGTGAGATTTTGCATTTTGATTCCACTCTCCTTCACTTTAAATTATCCAAAATTATTAGAGGTCAGATGAACTATAATGCTAAAAGAACATCAAAGTCACTGAGCACTCATTTTCCTCTTTATACAGCAGTTGTCTAAGTAAGCACTTTAAGTATCTGTATAGTTTAATAGTGATGGTGATAGTGAAAAGATCACTGGTGATCACTAGTGAAAAGATCATGATAGTGAAAAGATAGTGATACTAAGTAGATAAAATTTAAGTGATTTTATTTTTTTGGCCACTGAATCATATAGAAGAATATATGAAGGTGAAGCCTCATGTATTGGAAAGGTACGTTCACTTCACACCAAAAATGATTGGCAGCAGTGTGATGCATTACAGATTATCACCTATAGATTCTCTTTTTGCATTTGGAAGCAATCCAAAATACAACTGATAATATTCAGAACTATACCTTTATAAAAGAAATTCTCAACCATTAAACATTTGTGAGGCTTTAGAAATACACATTAGTCTCCTGTTCCATAAGAGAATTCAGACCATATTTCTCTGGAAGGACTGCTATTTTTGGAACTTATCTTCCTTTTCCACCATTTCTAAGACTTGGCTTCCCTTAAAAGAATATGAAAAGACTACGGCTTTAGTTTAGTTTTTAGGATTTCTCATTGTTTACTTCTCAGTTTGACTGTCAATGTATTTACTGGTGGAAGCTGTGATTGTTTTGTCTGACAAAATATGCCTTTTTGTGGATTGCTTTGGTCCAATTAATACTTTGAAACTGTAAATAGCATCTAGGTAGTAGGGGTATATGCACCATATAAATTACAAACTAAATGTGGACGGATTTTTCTCAGTAAGAGTCTTTGATAATGTAATTACATTTAATAGTTAAGTACATACAAACCCTGTGTGCTGGTGGAAAAGAAACAAAACACAGCAACAGGCAGTAACCTTTGTTAAGCAGGAGAGAGTATAAGCACAAATCAAAGCAAGCAACAAATGTAAAAACATAAGTGAACAGAAATAGCATTTTAAACTGGAAATAAATCCTGCTTCTCCTTACAGCTATATAACTAGAGTTCATACCCGTGTGGAGACAGAAAGGAAGAGAAAGGAGAATCTTTGTACACTAAGGATCATGTGCAACCTATTACAAGTGCTACAGGTATGGCAGATCTCCTGAGTCTCTTATCTTTCGAGTTATATGTGCAGCATTGAACATGGGAAGAAGATGGCTGCAGCCATTTAATAGTAAAATATTTAAAGTACAATGACATCATGTATATTTAGGGGAAGGTGAAACTTGAATATAGTAATACCCTCAAATATTCAAAATGTTTTCGTAAGCTATTAAGTAAAGCTTTTGGGAAATGTTAATTTTCTAAAGGCATTTTCTTTCTCATAATCCTTATGTCTTTTTGTGGTTTATGTGTTTTTCTCTGATTGCAGGTTTTTTAATACAAATCTGCTGAATTAGCACTGCTAGTTCATGTGACAGTAATACTTCATACAGCTTTCCAAAGATTTGGCAAAGACTCCTGAATAAGTATTTTTGGATAAATGTGTATGCACTTTATAAAGTATATTTAGTGGATAGATGTTGCATTCTATAACAGTGTCTAATACTTACCATAGGGTCTTTTATTGTGAATGTCATTGTTATTTTCATTATGAGGAAGGCACTTTTTTTTTTTAAAAAAAAAAAGAATGGTCCAGATGGAGTTTCTCATTTTGGATTCTCTTCCTTGGAAAACTGCAGGTGCACGTTCATAAATTGACAGTGCTGCATTATGGATTAGCTAGTGAAGGCTATTGTACAGTGAGCTCTGCAGTCATCTCATTGACCTCCTTGAAGTCCAAGCATATAATCCCTGTCACACCAACACTGCTGCCAAACTCATGTTTTAAGTGGTGCAGCTAACCAAGTTTTTGAAAGGATTTTATTTAAAAATACAGAAAGGCATGAACATTGAATTCTGCAAAAAGTACTTTTATAAATAGAATGTGTTTTGTAAGTCCTAAGGCTATGAAGAAAATAATCAAGCAGCACTAATTCAGTTTTTTTGTACTGTATAAACAAAAACTTATTTTAGATATTAATGAATTAATAGTATATTCATATACTCTGATGACCTATATGTGAAGTATTAACCTGATGCAATTTAAAATGCCTAAAAGATTAAGCCTCTGAAATATTTTTAATAGAAAAAGCTTGACTATAACAAAAATAAAAGCAATCTGTGCAATAAATTATTTAAATACGTAAATTACTTGCACACTTTGGGGGAGGAGGGTTGCTTAAGTTGAGAAGACAAAATTCTAGAAAAGTATTTAAATCTAAGTATAAACTCAAGGTGTATTTAAATGTAGATTTTGCATTTCCAAAGATGACTCTCTTATGTACACATAGAGTAGGAATGTATTGTTTTGCTGCCACAGATTTACTAGGTAGATGAAGCAGCCTGTATCCTTCCAACTCTCCTCTGTTAGTACAACCTGGTCATATGACATAACAGTAATATGGTGCAAAGGGTCCCTCTGCTTAGGTCCCTGGCTACAGGAGCTGAATCAGGTAATGAATAAGCTACATACAATTACCTAATTCCTCTTAGAGAACTCTGTGCAGTTGACTTTGCTAAAACAGAGAGTTTCTCTCTTCAAAGTAAAAGTACCATCTGGATTATAAAATTTAGAGAAAAGCAAACCTCAGATGAAAGCAGTTTGAAGCCATAAATTTAGAAAGAGAAGTAGATTAAAATAACAGTAGGGAAGGGGCTTGTCTGTCACATGTGGATGTAAAGGAGAGCTGAGTTTAGAATAGAAGGAGAAAGGAAGCAAACTAACCTGAAGAAAATGGAGCTTTACGTAGAGCCTTGAATGGCTGCAATATATTATATCCCCACTCAAGTACCTTTTCCGCTGTCACTTTCTATCTACTTTGTATCCTTTCTTTGTCCAACTTTTCCACGCCCTCTCACCCTAAATGTCAGTTTTCCTTAGGTATATCTTTTACCTTCTAAATTCCCCCCGAATCTCTGTGTTTACGTATCTGTCTTTGAGATGGCGAGTGCTGGTTCTTTTTCTAGCCTTCTCTTCCACCTCTTGTTTTATTAGTACTTATTTTGCACCCCAGGTGACCTTGCTTTTCGTCACATTTTTTCTACACCAAATGCTGTGGTTGCCCTTAGTGCTAACCTTTATATTCACATTCACAACTCCCCTTGTATTCGTTCATAAAAATGAGGAAAAACAGTTGGTGAAAAGTTCATCAAAAGCAAAGATCAAAATCCCTGGATGTAGTAGAATTGAACTTTTAAAGGTTTTATTTTATTGACATATGTATTTATTTAGTTGGTTTCATTGTGGGCTTTTTCCGTGTTTGTGGACTTTGCCCTTGCCTGCTACAAAAAAAATTCATTTTTACTTTTGTAAAAAAGTACAAAAGTCCTCATGTTTGTGTCTTATTCTTTTGACTTTTGCTTATTTATCCTTAGGTTTTATGCTATTGATATTGATAACTTATTCATTCATTTCACATTCATTCATTTCCTGGCTTATAAACAGAGTTTTTCTGAAGTTTAAAGTTAATCAGTAATGGGTCAGGATCCATTCTGTGGACAGATCCAGTTACAAATATTGAAACCAATACGTAAACTAGGTCCTATTTCATCTCATGTTAAGCTGGTTTGTATTTTGGGATTCGCTCCTATATTAGCAGCAAACTGCAGAAAATAAAAATGTATTAATGAACAGTAGAGGCTGAACTAGGATACGTCTTATATACTTGAGCTGTTTTCTTTTTCTCTGGTATTTGTTTCAATCTGCATATCTGTACATTCAAGAATGCATAGATTTTTGGAAAGCACACCTGGGTACAGCCTATCTTTTGAATCCATGTTTCTTTCTTAGAAAAAGTTTATTTGAATTACATTGCTGGCGTTGTGTGCCTAAGCAGTTCAGATACGATTACCCCCAGTGACACGCTTACTGCATTCTCATACACAGAATGACTTTCAACCTAAGAAACATTTGTAAGACTACTCCTACCAAAACCAAAATGATCAATTGTTTTATACTGGTCCAGTTTTCAGCTTCATTTCTTTCTTCAAGTCAGCTGAGGGATATTTCTGCATTACCAGAAGATGCCATTTCAGTTTACATCTTAAACTATACTTTGTCCCCAGATGATGTTGTAAAATGAATTGCATTCAGGCAGAGGCTTCTCAAGCACAACTGCTTCATTTAACAGCAGCATATAAGTATTCAACTCCCAATCCCTGGAGTTCTCCCTTTGCTAACACTTATAGTGTCAGACTTAAACTGGCAAAGTATTTTGGAGAATGCAGTTTTTCTGAGCCAATTAACTTATA
This sequence comes from Ciconia boyciana, assembly GCF_034638445.1. NCBI lineage: Eukaryota > Metazoa > Chordata > Aves > Ciconiiformes > Ciconiidae > Ciconia > Ciconia boyciana. The sequence goes on along the minus strand of NC_132935.1, from coordinate 33,885,450 downwards.
TTGTGAAATATACGATATAACAGTTTTTTCTGTTTTAAACAAAGCATCCAAGAAACCTAAAGAAATCAGGAAAAAGCCTTTTGTTAGCTTCTGAGATAAGAATAAAAAATTAAATTCAGGGTTTCTCTGAGATTTTTGGTAATTTCAAATGGAGCAGGAATTCCTGTCTTCATCTGTTTGTCTTCAAGAAGTTTTCTAACAAGCTTAATCACACTTAATCTTTCAAATTCTGTAGACTATACTAGAAAAGGAATAGAAAGTTCCATATTGATGCTAACTTTGTGAAATTCTACCATTACAGAAACCTTCATGTGAGGACTCAGAACTGATACACTGGGCACTAAATTTTCAAAAAAGCGGACTATAAATTTTCTATTTTATCTGAGTGCTTTCCAGGTATTCATGGATACTGTTACACAAGAGCCCTCTCATCTAGGGAAATCTTGTCAGGAATTTATTGATAAGGAAGAAAGGCATAACAGGATTAATTACATGCTTAAGAAAACCAAGCTCTGTGACAGAAGTGAATTCTGCTTCTCTGCCTTAAGAGGACCAGTGTTTCCTCCTGGGGTTGGCTGGATTTGTAATGAGGTGCACCTACGTGATTTTGTAAACTCCTCATATTGTTCTGTTTTCTGTAAACTTCTCTTTTTTTTTCTCATTCTCTGTCCTGAGAAGACTCAAGGAAGAACTTAACTATGCTGACTGAAGTAGTTAACTATACCAGTCAGAGATTAGAGTTGTACTCTCAGTTTGCTTTGAGATAGTAGAAAATAGCTGGTAAGGAGGTGAAGACAGATTAAAAGAAGACATTCATTGGCTCAAGAAAACAGCCTCCCTGAAAAACTGGAAGCTGATGACAGTCATTAATTTTAAAAATATCAATATTTCTTGACATTAGGAATTTTACTTACCATTGTCTGGTCTTGTACAGTATCTCCCTTATGAAAGTGTATTGAGAAAGGATATTTTCACAAATACCTCATAACTTTTCAGTCAGTCTTTCAATTTGGTTGTGTCATGCATGCGGTAGAAATTGCATGGATGGCTGATCGTCTTTAAGTTTTTCATATTTTAGAGCTGTTAGAAAACCAGAAAAAATCAGTGTCATCCATGGGTTGTTATGTTCTGGTGAATTGTATTTTTAGGTTCTGATGGGAAAATTTCATTTTATTTTTTTTAGAGGAATCCCAGAGTATAATGATGAACAAACAGAAAATATATTTTATGTACTTTTCTTTAGGGCTTAGTTTTGCCACCTGTTCTTTTCACTGTCATGTGCAAGAAGGTCATGTGCCTTCAGTAAGTGGGCATACCCCAGGCTATGCTGTTTCCTTGTTGATTGTATGTGATAGAATATCAGTTCAGTGCTTGATATTTTTCCAATTTATAGAGACCACCATGAAATACAGGCATCTTAAGCTCATTTTAGGCTAGAGAAATGCATATAAAGAGAGAGTAATTTTGAAACCTAGCCAATAAAATGTTTTAATCCTTAGCTAATACCATGGTCTTTTCATTTGCGGGGTGGCAAAGGGTCTGCTCTGCTCTTAGGGCAAGAAAATTCAGGAGTAGCCAAAAGTCTTTTTTCATTTGCAGTTGTTTTTTCTGTGGTAGCTTTAGCTGTTGATGCTAAATTTCCATCCCATCACTAAAGATTAGAAAACTACTTTAATTTTTGCATTACCCATTGATAGCATGTTCAGGATGTCATGCCACGGTACATACTTCTGTTTTTGGTAAGAAAGGAGGCTGCATTATATACCTTACTTCTATTAGTAGCCACTGATGCCACTAACGATTCCTATATTTCTAAACCTTTGGAGTATTTAAACCTGTACACCTCATAAGAGTCTTCTTCAGTGACCATATTTTGATATCGGAGGAGAAGGAAGTTAGCAAACCATTTTGGATATAAGAAAACTAAAACTTTGTATCTTCCAGTTCATGATTAAGGTGTTAAAACTAACTAAAATTCTTTCTATTGAGACTAAAAACTAATAAAGAATAAAAAATCAGAATATAAAAACAGTAAAGAGAAAAGTGAAAGAATAAAGACTACAGAAAAAACCCCTATGAAATATTGAAAACAGTTTTATAGCTTTTGGTCTCCAAAATATCTTTTTTTCATATATTCAGTTGTTCTCAGCAGGGATCGTTATCATTTCAAGGTCTTTAATTTTAGTCTTCCTTTTATGCTATTAGTTTTCAACAAGACGTTAACAATAATTACCCACAAACACTGACATATACAGGTGTCCCTTTATGTCTATCCAAATAAGTGATCAATAAAGAGATTAACAGAGTAATACTCACTCTACACACTCACACCTCTGTAGAAAGCTAAAGCTCTTTTCAAGCATCTAGGTGTGAAGTTGAATGTTCGAACTCAAGTTACATGTCTTTACAGATCATAGAGTTTGTTGAAGTGACTGGAGAGTCAATAGTCATTAGAGCTTCTTTGCTTGTAGAAATGCTCCATTCTGCCAAATGCAGTTGCTCAATTGACCTCTTGGCCAACAACTGCAATTAAAAGGTGCATCTCCTGCACAAGATAGATGAGAACATAGTCTTCTATGCTAACAATAATAGAAACAAGTTTCTTGCAGATCTGTTCACAGCTTTGTGTGCTCTTCTGTCTTTCTTTTTCCCTTTAGGTTCCCACAATTTTGAGTCATCTGCCTAAATTGATGAGAGTCCATTCTCACTCTTTTAAGGTCCACTCAAGGTCTGTTTTAATCTACCACTCTTCTATTGATCAGGCTTCTGGTTTTCTCTCATCCTGCAGTTCAGACATTTCTTGAGGAGTGTTTTAAAATTATCTGCCTTTAGAGACCCTATGGTCCAGTGGGATGTAAAATTAGAACTATATATACTAATGAGTCTCCTTTTGAAATATTAAGTACCTGTTTATTTCTTCCTCTAGCTATGAAAGCTGCTTTCTTCTTACCATTATTAGGGTTAAGAGGAGGACAAATTCAACTATATGAAGGATGACCCTTCTTGCATCTGTTTTTCAGGGGGAGAATCTCTCTTCTAATGTAGCCAAAATTTCTCTCCTTTTATCTGTAAGAGTTAAATTAAGCTTCCAGTTTTCCTTCCTGAACTTGAGACCTCTGAAATAAGCATTCACCTTTCATATGTTCCAAGTCAAGAACATTGTTGATATTCACAGGTCCACAGACATCAGGAAATGTCCTATGCTGTTCATTTTCCAAATTTAGCTATTTCTACTCAATGGCTGTCCAAATGGATAGTGGCCTGAATTGAGTTTTCCTGTGAAACTGCTGAAATGGATCCCCCTAATAAAATCAGGGCATAATCCACCAGAGGTCAGGCAATATTACTGGCATTGTTGGGAAAATTTTTCTTCATTTTCTGTCACACCATCACCAAATGCAATATTATTTTGGGTCGCTGAGGGCCAATATGGTTCTACATTTGCTGATTGCTTTAAGTGCTCCAACACTGCTCTGCTAGGTAGTTGAAAAAGCATTTTCCTGGAGTTATCTAAAGTGTGAATGTACATTTGGACTATCAATAGAAGAAAGAGAAGTTGCATACCAGTAAAGGATAATCTTTGAGATTTAAGGTCAAAATACAAGTTTGCTGTCTGCTTTTCTCTTTCAAAGCTCTTCGATGATTCTAGATGTACATTTCTTTAGGTGGACTGGAATAGAAATACTGTTACCTTATATATCTATATGCTCGGCATATGCAATTGTAGAATATGAATACATCCTGTGAGTAGGAAAAGGAAAAGAAGGCTGTCTTCAAGTAACAAAATGTAAGTGCAAGCTTTATGTTAGTGTACATATGGTAATTTCAAGAGCTTTCATTTCTTTAAATACTGCTTTTATTGTTGATGAGGCTCAATACTTTTTGGCTAAGTTATCTTCAAGTATAATATGCACCTTTGGATTTTGAGAATTATGTTATGAGGAAGGGTTGCACATGTTGAATTATGCATATGCACTTGTTGCACCTGAACAGTCAGCATGGGCATCATGATTGACTAATATGATCGCCTTCTGTGTTGGAATGATTGGTTACGTGGGCCAGAGAGAGTCTGTAATGTAATATAACTCAACTTTAGCAAGACTTTTAACATCCTTTTCAACTGTGTTTTTGTTTATAAGCTGAGATGAATGTGTTGGATGAATGGGTTGGTAGATGGATTGAAAAATGAGCAGATGTGTGGACTCAGAGGATAGTAATTAATGGCTCACCTTCCAGATGACAACCAGTCAATACTGTAGTTATTCAGTTATTTTCATCAATGATCAGGATGATAAGGTAGAATGGACCCTCAGCAAATTTGCACGAGGCTAAATTGGGAAGGGAAGGTTAAGTGACATGCTGGACAGAAAAATGTTGAGAAATTTAAGGTCTGGACCAACAAAAACCTAGTAAAGTTTAAAAGGAGAAGTGCAAAGTCCTGCACTTCAGACGGAATAACCAAGTGAATCAGTACAGCCTGGGAACTAATCGACTTAGTAGCAGCTCTGCTGAAAGGAGGGTTTATAGTGGATTGCAAGCTGAGTATGAATGGAATGCTATCATCACAAATAGGGCAAACTGGGCTACATCAGAAGGACTGTAGAGAATATATCAAAGGAAGTTATTATTCCTTTATACTTCACACTGAGAGGGCTGTAACTGGAGTATTTTGTTCGTATTGGCTTTACAGTTCAAGAAGGATGTTGAAAAACTGGAAAGGGTCTAAAACAGGACTATCAAGAGTATAACATGGTTAGAGACCTGGAGCACATGATCTTCAATGAGAGATGGCTTAGCCTGGCAAAAGAAAGACTAAAGAGACCTTTAATAGCAGTCAGTGAAATTTGAAGGTAAACTACAAGGATGATGGAGTTAACTCTTCTTAGTAGTGGCATTTGGTATAAGAAAAGGCAAAAGCCACAAGTTTCAGCTTCAGTGTGGACATCAGAAAAAGTGCTTCACCTGGAATGGTCATGCAGCACTGGAACAGTTTATGAAGCTGGGTGATGGAGTCTCCGTCCTTGGGGTTTTTGGAAACTTGTCTAGACAAAGCCAAAGCTGGCCCAATCTAGAACTGTTTGTGGTCCTACTTTGAGTGAGATGTTCAACTAGGTGACCTCTAGACATCCCTTGTAATCAATGTTTCTATGATTCTATGCCTTGTACTACTGGATACTTGCATATGTCAGTTGTCCTTGTACTCCAGATTGGGTGAAAAAATGCAATCAGGGACTGTGACCACTGTGTTTATTACATGATAGTATAGGAATTCAATGATTAATTAAATATTTCCTTCTCATCCCATGAGCATCGAAAGATTTACATATGGAGACAAGAAAAGCTTTACTGTCATAATCCCTAAACAGTAGCAAGAAACATGTTTTGTTATCTCCATTCCCTGGGATTCCTAATAATGTTTGTATAAATTAAAAACTGTTAATAGCAGAACACTGTAATTGATTAGCTTCTGTATGTTTACAGCTTTCTTTAATTGCTTAAAAATGCTATTTGTCAGCTTCATGTTCTATTGACAATGTTATCGATTTATCCGATTTGGGCTTTGTCTTGTCTCTCGTACATAAAACTCACATATGCAGTTCAAATGGGAAATGACTCTATTGATTTCCTTAACTTGAGCCCAAATGCTAAAGATTTTTGGATAAGCTTTCTCATTACTTAAGCCAAAATCAATAAGAGAGAGCATCTTTTAATGAAAGAGCAGTTTGAGCAACGTACTTCAGAAATGGGGTCCTGTTCATCCTTTGCTTTACAAATCGATCTCCTTGGTTCCTTAAGTGAGGTCCAATTGGTTGACATTGTGGTTTGTCTTTGTGTGTAAACTTGCAGCTTCAGAAAAGAGAAGATGAGCTACAGAGACAGCAGAAGGAAACACTTTCTCTGCGACAGAAAAGCGATCTTATTGAGGTACCACACTGTATGTTGTTAGTGTGTTCTGTAAAATTCTGGCTTTTTATGGCCATTTTTAACTATATCATTTATGGGAAAAATAATATGCTTTTCAGTCCTATCTCTTTGTCTATTATTATTCCTTTGTGTGTTGTTATTACACTATTTAAAAATATTACATACTTAAATTATACAAGTAGTTAATTTGGAGCTATCACCTTCTTTTATGATTTTTCTGCATAAAATACTATCACGGACTACAATCCAATCATATTGCTTTGTTAACCTGTTAAATTGTTCTGGTTTTATTTCATCTCTAGCCTCAAGAAATTAGACTTAGTGCCTCCAGACTAAGCTGTGTAAAATGAAATCTGAGATAAAAAAAGGAGAGCTGAAGTTGAAGAGCTACAGAATGAACTGGGTATATCCAGCTAGTTATATGGGCAGGCCAAATGTTCAGGTACTGTACTAAGATATCATTAACTACCCTGAACTACATAAATTAAGCTGATTATGCCTTCACTTAATTAACTGAGAATGACCTATTGATGTATAGGCAGAGCAAGATAGAGACTACATGCTGCACTGTACTAAATTTATAGGTTTTCAATTAGTTCTACTATTGACTGAGAGTACTTAGAAAAGGAGTTTACTTTTATGTTTTGTAGCAGGTTTTTAAATTAGTGAGTTATTTGAAAATGTTCTGTTTGTATGCTCTTGAATTATTTGAAAAATGATCCAGTGAAAATTGTTTATTCATCTAAATCTATAACTTTTGCCTCATGGCTGATTAACACCTATGCAATATTTGTCTTTGAAACTGCTGTTATGACTTATTATAAGTATTGATTAATCATGTCCAAAATATTAGTCATCTCCAAATTTTAGTCATAATAGTTTTAGAAATTATCTAATCAAATTATTTGTCTAAAATAATATTTTAAAGAAATGCAAGGAAAATCTCCACAAAAATCTGATCATTTTATTATAAACTGAGTTAGATATTTTCTTTCAAAAAAAAAAACCAAACATTAGTGGTGATTTTAGTTAAGCTCCATTTCAAAAAGAAGTGTTTACAGTCTTACATACATTACCTGATAGCGATTTACTAAGTCTATTAAATAAACTCAGTAATATATTTACAGATTTTGTTCAAAGGAATGTGAATTTGTCTAATGCAGGGATTTTCATTATGCAGAACTACGGAGTCAATTAGTATTTAGTTACAAATTAACTTCCGCTGTAAACATGCTTTGAAAAAATCACGCAGTTAGAAACCAAACATAGGAAAAAAATCTAGATGTTGATTAGTAATACTACTGCAAATTTTGGAGAAAAGTAATAAGCTTAAAAATGTTAGCATGTAATAGTAGAACTGTTACATCAGGCTGATGAATCTTCTGTAATGTTTCTATTTTAAAAGAGATTTATTTCAAACATAAAGAAAATAATAAAACATCCTACAGATAAGATTGTTTATTAGTATACCAAGGAAAATAAAATATCACGTAGGCTTAGCAAAAAAGACCCTGACTACTCATGTTTGAGTCCCTGAACAAAGTTTTCTTTAGCTCATTCTTAAGTATAAATTTTTTTGAGTAATGTACCTTCTCTACAGATTCCAGTTGTCCAAGATATATTTCTATGACCAAAGTTAATTAAAATCTGCATTTTTTCAAAAATGGTACACTAAATGGAGGGATATGTACAGCTTTATCATCCCCTGGGACTAGGTTGCTGTCTTTATTCATGTAGTTCTCTTTAGGTTGTAAAAAATTAAAAAATTGTATGTACATAGATTATAATATGTAACTATTTTTTAAAGATTAATCTTCAGATTTTAAAATGGTAATGATTCTTTGACTTGAGTTTTTCATCTTGATGCATGCCTGTGATATTCAGTTACCTTATGCCATAGCATTCATCTGATTTATGGTTAAACCTGCCCCTTGTAATTCAGTGATCACCTTATTAAAATATTTCCTGAGGTTTTCCAACTCTATATTGAAGATGACTACATTGTCTACATGTGCAGCACTTATTTTTCCTTCAAATGTGGTCCATAAGTCTTTGGTATGTGCTGGTCATACATGGCACACAAAACACATTGTGGTAAATTGATATAGGTATAGGTTCACTACAGTTAGACCATAGTGGCAGCCCCAGCATGTGGTGCTCAGCTGGCGTCCAGCTGCTTTGACTATCACTGTCTGACCAAGCCAGGTCTCTGCTTTGTCCCCATTATTGACACATGCTTTAACACATGCAACTTGTTATTCTTCTATATGATAATTTTCATAAATGTTTTTTTGTTTATTGAGTCATTTATTGTGTTATGGGTAAATGGCTTATGAGTTCTGCCACTCGCCTAACACCTGTTTGGCTTTTAGTGTTTTATCTGCATTCTCCATCCAGTTAATTTATGTTCACTTCTTGTACCTCAGATCTTTCTCTCTTAGCCCATCTCTCTCCCTTTATCCTCCCTCTGTTAACATTTGCCCGGGCCTCTGCCTATTTTTCTCTCTCCTATTTCTCATTGCCATTTCTAATTATCTGGCTCATTTTTTAAGCCTCATATCTACCACTTAGATCTGTTTCTGTAGGAGGTCTTAATCTGTGGATTCTTCATATACAGGATGGTCAGAAATGACACTTTTCTGCCATGCTGTTTTTCCTTCCCTTTTCTCTTTTCATCAGTCTGAAGCAGTTCATTCACCTTACTCATCCTGTTTCTTTTCTCTGGCATCACAAACTCTTATCCACCCACTCACAGCCCTAAGTTATCCACACTGTTTACTTCCTTCTTTTCCCAGTTACCTGAGAAATCTCTCCAAATGCTCATGACTGTCATCTCTCTTCTTTTCTCCTTTACTACCATCATCTCACTGACCAAACATTTCAAACTGAAGTAGTAAGACCTTTTTCCTTTTCCATCATTTGGACCATGCCACTTTTAATTCTTCTCATTTTATGCCTCATGAAATTAAAATTTTTTTCCTTAACCTTCATGGGGTTTTCTCATTTCTGCCACTTGTCATTTGCTGTGTCACTTTCTATGTCACATATTTCAAATTCTTCCTTTTTTTTCCAGTGATGTCAGAGTGAAATAGCAATTTATTTGTCTGCTCCTTCATTGACTGTCTTTACACTTTCTTTCCTTAAAATCCTGAAGCATGCTGTATTCTTGGATTCATCTTTTTCTTAAACTTGTTCCTGTGAGTTCACCTTATGGTGATCTTTAAATAAATTGATCAGTCAGTGACTGTTAAATTTTGCATCAGTGGAAGAAAACTGATGAACGACCCTTTCCTCTCCTTCCTGTCTCCCTGACAAGAATCCAGACCTTTGCATAGCGTGTGACCGTCAGGTTTTACAGCTTGCATATTCTTGTTGTCATATTTTAATTACAATGTTCAGTTCTCTCTTCTTCCTATTTATCACATTCACTTATGATTAACTTCAAATTGGATTACAGATTAATTAGGTCAGGAATCATGCCTACTTTTGTGATTTTTTTTTTTTTAATTTTATTTTTTTTAGTTGGTCCAACATAAGAGGCTCCACCTTTATTTATAAATGTAACAGTAGTAGGGTCTGCTGGTAGTAGGGATTCTCATGCTACCTGTGCTCCCCCAAATAATTCTTGGTAATGGTTCAGGAGTTTGTATAGGCATAGGCTCATTTCTAATAGGCAGTCTACATGTTTAATACCATGGATGCTAGCTGATCCATGATCATTGGCCTCAGTGACAAAGAGTAGTTCCTGGCACATTTAATTTACTGGTATGGATGTAGTCTGTCTTGATCCTGATTGACTTTTGATCGCTGCCTTTGCACAAAAAATAGTAGTTCCACTAATAATTGCAACAATTTAGGCTGAGAGAAGATGAAATGGAATTTCTAATATTATTTTCATAAACTGAGAATAGGTCTGACCATAAGTAATCTTAAATGATTAATTAGTTCCTATCTGTGTAGCACAACATGTAGTATATATTTTTCAGAGAATTATACATAATTATTTCTGCCTAGATATTTGCATGCCTGTCAGAAATGGAGGACTGCTGCTAAAATCCCTTTTCTAGCACAGTTTTGACACGTAAGCTAAGGTAATCAGAATTCTGTAGCTGTCCTCGAAGGATATTTCAGCATCACAGGCAGTGATGGTTGTAGGCATTCATACTGAATGACAAACATATCATTCCCCCATTCTGACAAAACTCTTAAAGCTGTATCACCCAGCATCCTAGGTTGTAGTTCTTGGACTGTAGATTTCTCAGAGGCGCACTAAAGAAACTCAACTTTGCGGGTTACAGCTCATTACATCTGTTGCCTGTTCCTGAATATTTATGTCAGTTAGGTAAGAGATAAGGAAATATGACAAAGAAAAAATGCTCACTGGAAAATGTGACAAAGGAAACTTTATGCCTTTTACTTTAATACTTTCTTCTTCAGTTGTCTATCCTTATATCTTGCTTCCTCCCCACAGACGGATATGTTGCCATGCATATTACCCTTTTATCACTGTATTTCTCTCTTTCTGAAAACGTTTCTCTGTAACTTTGGATAGCTACTCTTCAGCCCAGAGTTTGACTCTGCAACAAAGTATTGTCAACACACCCAGGGCTTTGTGATCTTCTTCCTAACCTCCCTTTGGAACAGTTGCTTCATCTCTAATATGAGATGCCTAAGGTGTCAGTTTATGCACTTCTACACAACAAACTCTCTATTTATCTTTGGCTGTTTTATTTACATTGTTCTTTTTCATTTAATGTATTTTGCAAGCATTTTTCTTAAATGAGATAATGCAGGTATAGTTGGACCTTAGCCCCAGTGGGTATGTATGGTTTCTTCCCAGAGAAGTGAACAGTTTGCCTGGGAGGTTTGCCCTCAGATATGATGCAAAGTTCTCCAAAAATTCTACAGCAAGAAACCAGCCGAGAAAAACTGAAATACCTCTACTTTGTGAAGAGCTGAACAAGATTTCACACCATCATTGGAACTCTCAATTTGCATTTCAGTGATGGAGTTTTTCTACTGACTAACTGTTGAATGCTATCTTGTATCATGATTTTACATGAGTAGCATCCTTTGAATGCTTGTCCATCTATATATTCATACTCTGTGAATCTGCATTGCAGTCACACTAGTTAGGAGTACCCAGTGGTTCTGTCTACTCTTTCAAACTATATAAAATAATAAAAATTAATAACTAGCACACAGATTTTGTTCTTAGCAATTCAGAATTATCTAAGAGAGATTTGAAAAGGGGAGGGAGAGAAATGTAGCTAGTGAATTTATAAATAAGCAACACAACTGAATAGCTATAATAACTGAAAAGTATCCTTCTCTTTCAAGTGCAGCCTCTTCACAGGTATGTTCACATGGTGGATTATTCTTAGCAGTGCATTTCCTTTGTAGTGAAAATTACCTGGAAATGGATCTTGAAATCTTCTTAGAAGAGCAGAACCATAGGAAAGCTGTAGGAAATGCATTCTTTGAATGTCCTATCTTGACGAAGTAATTGGTGGAACTGAATACACAGTTCCAAGTTTCCAGTCTGCTGGTCTCAGTAATACTGGCAGCCTTCAATGAAGCCGCTACTACAGTTAGCGTTCTGGCCAATTTCTCTTACAGCAAATCATCATGTTTTCTGTTGTTCAGTTGGACAATATCTACCTAGAGATGTCCATGTCCTTTGAACTCTCTTAATGAAAAACAGAAAACAAAGATATGATTGTCCAAAGGACAGAAAGTAGCTTCATCCTTCCAGGCATTGGAACTAGAGGATAAAAAGGTAAATGGTAAATTGCTCTCTTGACTCAAACTGAATTCCAATAAAATTAATCCAGAACTTCAGATATCTTCAGTATTTAGGGGAGAATACAGAAGTGACAGTTACAAAGCCGTTTTCATAGCTAGTTCATCAGTGAGTAAGTGGTCAGTGGTTTAAAGGCTGATCCACAAGTATAATGAAGAGCAGATTTAGGCCCTATGAAAGGTACTACTGAAGTGTGACGCATCAGACAAGAAAAACCCAATTAGATAATTAAAAAATTGCAAGACAATAGAGTGAGAAAAGATGTAAACAACAATTAATTACTAAAAGGTGATTTAGCAGCTCTAAGTAACTTGATAGAGAAAATGATAAAAACCCTGCTCTTAAAAAAAAGTAGAAAGCATTAGACAAGGTACAATATATCATGTGACCTAAAATATGAGTATGGCAAAAAAACATTGTCTGAAGTATTTTGTGATCCAGCCATCAATGGCTATACAAAAACAGGCTATACAAAAACACTTCTTGAAGAAATACTAGTAACTTTTCTTCAGTTACATAATAGATAAGTAATAATACCACTCTATGATCCAGAACTACATTTAAGTCTATCCAGAATTCTGTTACAACATACAGGTTCTGTACCCAATAGTTATTTAACTCAGACCTCAGGATTTTTCCTGTATTCTTGCCCAGTGTCTTCCACTGGGAGATGAAGTTTATGCATTTTCTTAGAATGCTTAAAAGCATACCCCTACTTTCCAACTTTGCTCTTTTTTTCATTTGATTACAGAAAAACTAGGATATTTTTTCAGTTTTTTAGTTCTTTTACTTTTAGAGATCTTATTTCTCCCATATGATCATTGGAAGTAGTGCTTTTCATTGATTTCTTTGCAGTTATAATGAGTGAATGACTAATTCACTAGTAATGAGTTTGGCAAAAAAGTTTCTGTGATCATGATGAAAGACTTATATTACAAATATGGCATGGATTATCAACATTTATATTAAAAAACATTCCAGAGGACTTCTGGAACCATAGGTAATAGCACTGATGTTACAGTAAAGAAATGTTATACAGTTATGCATTTTTGTAACTATTTTTCATAATCATAACTGAACAAATTATTGTTCTGGGCTAACTTACTCATAATTTCATCATCATATCCCCCTTCCTTCCATAATAGTGAAAAGTTATGGGAGAGAATAATAATTATTTTAATTTTTTAATATAAGCTTTTTATAATGTATGTGTTTTTCAATGTACTAATATGTTGCTGTACAAATCAGGATAGTTTACTGACAGATGTATCAATTTTAAAAGTGAGTATTAATGTTTTATATGTTTCTGTATAAAAGGCGTACATACAGCCATGAAGCTCACATTTCTGCAACTTTTTGGATTCCTTTTTTATAAGCATTCAGAAGAATCAGAAACAAAATACTTATTTAGTTTGACAGATTGTATCATGTACTGGCAAAATATCATCTTACAAAGAATGTCGCACAGTATAACTACAAGAAAATTAATATACTGCAAAAAAGCCCAAGCTCTGTGCATGTAAGTACATGAATTTTGAGTCCTTCCCAGACAAAAGTATTGCCTGGGTTTTCACTAGTATTCTTCATCCATTTACTTGAGTTACACCTAACTTACACCTTTACAGATAAAATGACTGTACAGGCATCAGATGGATGGAAGGTAAGATCGGTGTCTTAACCAATGGTTGAATCAAAATATGAAGAAAACATTTTGAGTTGCCTTTCAAAATTAAAAAAATACTGCTGGAATGTACTGGGTCTGGATGGGATGAAGTTAATTGTTTTCATAGCAGCCTTTATGATGCTATGTTTTATATTGGTGACCAAAATAGTGCTGATAACACACCGATGTTTAGCTATTGCTGAACAGTGCTTCCACAACATCAAGGCATTCTGTTTCTCACTCTTGCTCCCCAGGGAGTAGGCTGGGGGTGGGAAAGAAGTTGGGAGGGGACACAGCCTCCCAACTTCACAGGACAGCTGACCTGAAGTGACCACAGGGATATTCCATGCTCATCATGCTCATCAATAACCATCATGCTCATCAATAAAAACTGAGGAGAGAGGAGTTTGGGAGAGGTAGCCATTGCTTGGAGACTGATTGGGCATCAGTCTGCTTGAGGGAGGTGGTGAGTGAGTGCCTTTGATGTGATGACTTATTTTATTTTTTCCTTCCTCTTTCCTTCACTTATTAAACTGTCTTAATCTCAACCCACAAGTTTTTATAGCTTTTGCTCTTTTTATTCTCTTCCCTGTCCTGCTGGGGGAGCGGGGGTTGTGTGTGAGTGAGCAAGTGGCTGTGTGGTGCCTAGCTGCTGGCTGGGGTCAACCCACCACATAGGGAAAGGAAACTCTTGGTTTTCCTATGAGCTTTTACAATTTTATTCATTTTTAAGACAGAAAATAAAGGGCTAGCTTCACAAAATTGAAGAAAAGAAACTGATTGTATCTTTCCCTCCTGTGCATACATTGCAGTGGTTATAGCAGTTATTGGGAGCTAGGAGATGAGATATGGGAACAGAGACCCTATGAGATATGAGACCCCCATGAGATATGACTCAATGGGAACAGAGACTTGAAGTGGAAACACTCCACCTTTTCTTTAAAACAAATACATAGGAGATATCATAAGTATTGTAATGTTTAGAACTATGGTTTTAGGGTTTTTTTGCCTCCCAAACTAATTAACTAAAAAAAGATAATTGTTTAAACAAGGAAAATGCTAAATGCATGCGAAACCCTACCCACTGTTTCTTTGCAGAGTAGGTTTTTTTCACCTAGGGTGGTTTCCAATCCAGAAGCTTTCAGTGGCTTTTAGAATTGCCAGGGTTCTCCTACTGGACCACGTACAGGTCCTCTCAGGGAAGATGCAATCCCTTTGTCTCTCCTGCATTTCTTCTTCCTCTTTCTTCACTTCTCCCAAATGTCCTACTTAGAGTGGGCAGCAGCCAGGACAGCATGATTAGGGCACCTTACAATGCTGCACAGACAGCCTTTGAAATGAACTGTTATAATATGGTACACAGAGGAAAAGAAAAATATATGTTACTTCTCCTATCTACCATCACACTAGCTTTCTAATCCCCTGTATGAAACAAGTGAAGATTTGCATCCAAGACTCTTACTGCACAGGCAAGTACTTTTACCAGTATTGAACAAAAAAGGAGAAAGTATCATCCCTCCCTCATGTCTGACTGAATAAAGACTTCAGTTCTTTCCTGAAATCTGTCCTGAAAAGTTATATCAAAATAAATGGTTATCAGATTTCAGAACCTTTTCACAGTTGTTTCTGAAACCAATCACTGCATTTCAATTCAGTTTATGAATCACTGCAGATATGTCCAAACTGGATTTTTCCATGAATAAAAAATCTGCTAAAAAATTGACTTGCACTACTTTTCTGTAATGAATTGAGAACTATCAAGATCAATCAGACTGGTATTAAGGGCTACCAAAAACCTGAAGGGGAAAAAACTACGATGTTTTAAAGATAAAATAAGAATAGGAATAATAAAATGAAGTCTCTTTTAAAAGACATTTTAGCACCATGTGGGTTGAGTGAGAGACTATCCATACCATACCGTTCCATACCGTTCCATACCGTTCCATACCGTTCCATACCATACCATACCATACCATCTTTTTTTATTTGGTTTGGATTGTCTTTTGTCAAAATTATATTCTAAAATCAGTTCTCATACAGTATATTGACACTCCCCTTTTCAGAGTTCTTGAATTGACAGTAGTCAACGGAAGAGAGAAGCATGGTAACTGTCATAGAAATAAAAGTGACATAGGGAACTCAAGAATCTTAAAACTAAGCAACCACAACCTAAGGGAACAACAGGGTTTTGCAAGTAATGAATGGGAAGGAAGGCGTGGGAGAGGTCAGTGAGAGCTGCGAGCTGTTTTGGGAAGTCCTCACAGTATGTAAGTCCTTTTGGAAAAGGAATTGGAGAAATGCAACAGAAGAGCATTGACAGTGTCTTTCATCATGAGATACTGTAATCCTGCTTAAGGAAGTAGAAGTATTTTCAGAGAGAATATGCTGAGATTATATTAATCCCCATTCTCAGATCATACTGAAAATGTGAATGTCTGGGAGAGGAATATGTTAATCAAATTTTAGTATATACAGGGGGTAAAATGGGGAACGTACAATGAATAGTAGATTTTTATTTATTTTTTCATATTTATTTATTTATTTAAAATATTTATCAGTACTTCCTTAACTCAAAATTGACCTTCTTACATTTGTACTCACAACATTTAAACCTAACAACATTTTAAAAAAAATACATTGAACAAAGTATTGAATATATTGAATGTATTGAATGCACCCTCACCAAGTTTGCAGATGACACCAAATGGGGCGGGGAGAGATAGATACGCCAGGAGGATGAGCCACCATTCAGAGAGACCTCAACAGGCTGAAAGACTGGGCCAGCAAGAGTGACAGGCGGGAATCCCAGTGGAGAGCAGGCTGAATGTGAACCAGTAGTGTGTCCTTGCAGCAATGAAGGCAAACATGTCCTGGGCTGCACAAGCAGGATTTTGGTCAGGATCAATGGATGTGATTATTTCACTGAACTTGCTGCTTGTTAGGCTACACCTGTAAAGTTATGTTCAGTTTTGGTTTCCTTCAATTCCAGAGAAAAAATTGAAAAATTGGAGAGGACTCAATGGAGAGGCTGCCAAGATGATTATGGTACTGCAGAACTTGGTATATAAAGAAAGGTTGTAGTATTTGGTTTTTTTCAGCCTGCAGAAGAGGAGGCTCGGTGCAACCTAATCACAGTTTTCCAATACCTCAAAGGTTAAGTACAGAGAAGATGGAGGTTCTCTCTTCATAAGGGTGAATGGTGGCAGGACAAGAGGCAAAGGGCATAGATGACTTCCAGGGAAATACCAACTGATATAAGAAAAAAATTCTTCACCTTGGGCACAAGCAAAATTTGGAATAGATTGCCCAGAAAAGTGATGGAATATTCCTCATCAGAAATATTCAAGACTTGGCATAACAAGGCCCTCAATAACCTAATCTCGGGACCTGTTTTCAACAGGAAGTTTGAACAGATGGTTGCTCAAGGTCCCTCCTGACCTAGACCTTCCTATGATTCTAGGTAGTACTTTTGAGAAAATTAATGAGTTAAATTGAGTAATGAATGACAGCATGTATTTATTATAAATGTCCTTAATTTTTTATGTTTTCAGTAAGATATGCCAGTATTGTAACTTTTTTGTGATGATTGCATCATCTTTTTGTTTGGAGTTATTTTGATATCATTTTCCAATTTGTCACAATGACCTGCCATCTTCTAAATGTTTGGTTTTTTTTTTTAAACTACAGTTTGATGAGTTCTCTATTCATTTACGAACAGTAAATATTAATACTTCAGTGCTTTGGTAAAGACTGTGATGGTCTGTGTGAGATATCTATAGAGTTTGTCAAGGGCTTTTAAAGCCCCAGTGGAGAGATTCTGAATTCTTCTAAAGTTCTTTCAGACTTGAAAGATCAATGGCACAACTTTCTCTTTCACACTTTTTTCCTCTCTTTATATTTGAGGTTTTTTTCCTGAACTATTCACATCCACTCTGATTTTAAGGTATCTCAGTAATATTTATATTTATAGTGTCTCAATAATACTATATTTACCTACTATCTGTTTCCAACAGCAATCACAAAACACTTAAAAAAATCACAGTATGTAATTATAAGGTCTATAATGGAGATCAGAGTAACTGTGAACACAATGATTGTAACAAACATTTTTAATGTTTATCATTAGACAATACAGATGGTGCATTAGAAAAAAAACATTATTTTAACTAGCTGAGTTCCAGAAAAAATGTAATTGTGCTAGCTGTTTGTCATATTCATTTCTTCATATTAAATTTAAAGCAACCTGCATATGACTTGAGTTTGGATCTCCTATATAAGACTGTTCAAAAATTTTACAAAATGGTAGTAAGATGAGATATTCTAAAACCCATCAAAATACTTCTTGCCTGTATTTTTAACACAATATTTGTGTTAAAACTAATTGAGGACATTGCAAATATAGTTTGTATTTTTTCAGTAGAGGAAAAAAAAAGCAAGCAGCTAACTGAAGTAGGTGAACATCTGTGGCAGCTTATCAATTTAACCAAGGGAAATCTATTGCACAAGGTGCAGATGCATGTCAGAGACAAAGATCTCAAGGATCTTAAACCTTTGCAGACGATCCTTTCTTTTTCACTTGTCCTGCTGAAATTTAATGTTGTCAAGACCTAATTATTTTGGGCACTCAGGATAGGAAGATCACTATTTGCCCCCCAAAAGATTAAAATCTCTTCACTGTGCAAGTCACTCCTCCTTGTTTTAGAATTCCTTTTCCTGAATAATGTTTTGAAATATATTTCCACAGAAGTATTCTAGGCACTTAGCAATTTGAGAATAAAGGGCTTGACAAGGGTAGTTTACCTTTTATATCACCAGAACTGGGTAGCAACAGGCCATGATCTGTTTTCACTAGGGGAAAATGGAAGAAGAAAAACAGTACCTGTTTCCTAGCTCTGCAAGAACAGCAAACAAATTAAGACTGATGGGATGAAATACTGTTCCTAAAAAGGCAAGTAGACACTTTGACTAGTTTCAGTGTACTTTCAGGGTTTAAGCTTGACAAAAATCTAGGGTGGAACTGCAAAAAAAGTATTCAGGCAGCAATTCTAGGTTTGTTTTCAATGAGATTAAAGGTGAAGAATCCAGTTTGTAGTGTATATGTACTACTGAAGTAACAAACTGGGGGAGAATGAGAGAAGACATGGAAAATACCAACATCAGGACAAAGGATAATGGTAATAACGGTAAATAAAATGGGGTTGAAAGGAATTTCTTGACTAGATAGAAAATAATCGCCCTTAGATTACTGACAATGGGAGAAATGAATTAGTTAATGAGAGGTAAGGAAGAAAGTGGAGTAGTAAAGGGAGAAGAGAAGGGAGATCACTAATATTTTGTTCCTTATTTCCTAAGAAAATTAGGCATATATAATCACACTTTCAGTCCCTTCTCTACTGGTTTCAAATTCAAAAGTGAAATAGAAATCTCAAATATAATTTTATAAGTTTTGTGAAAACTAGCAGCTATGTAGTAGAAACTCAGAATATGACTCCCTTTGAAAGGTAGATAGGTGTTAAGTTGTCTGACTGAAAGCTAAGCAAATTAAACACAGTGACCTGGTGAGGATCAGAGGAGCAGTGTGAAAGGCAGAGAAGCCTTTGTAACCTAATGGAGCACACTGAACTGGCTGCTCCTTAGACCACCAGAGAACAATTAGCCTATTTTCCTTGATGTGACATCCACCAAGACGACTCAACAAAGATCCTCTCCCTGCAGTGCCATGCAGTAAAGATGCGTGGGACTTATTGTGAGATGCCAGGGCAACAAAGAGAATTTTGGGATTGTGTAGAACTTATGATGGGATGTATTGAGAAGGAACGACAGTGGGGAAAGGAAGGGATCACGGTAGACTGGGTAGGAACAAGTGTGGGACAGCAGAGGGAAAAGAGGATAAAGAAGCATATGTACACTTTTCTGACGAAGACCTGTGCTTTATAACCTCAGTGTATTCTGCATTTGTATTAAATCCTATTTCTAACTACCTTGTATGTGGGCATGCTCTCTATCCTGAGCCTGTATGTGTGAATAGGAGCAAACTCCAAGCTGGACTAGCTGATGAGTAGGATAAGAGGTGTGAATGCCAGCCACTAGAGAGAAAGAGAGAGAGAGATATACCATGGTCTGAGAGACCCATGGGTCTGGCTGCCAAAAAGTGGAGAGACCAGGGTCTGGGACCATGGGACCCTGGTCTCTTTAAGCAGGGTCTCTTTAAGCAGGGACCATGCTTAAACTGAGAGTGTAAGGCCTGATGCTGGAGAGCCTGTAATGTGTGTGTGCACGCAAGACAGCTATCAATCTTAAGTCAGACTAGCTGACGGGTAGGAAGAGGGGTCAGAGTGCCAGCCTCCAGAGTGGGACCACAAGTCACAGCTGAGGGTCTAGGGGCTAAGCAACTAGAGGAGACCGGGATCTAGGGGCCAGCTATGGGACAGTCCTATGTTATGTGTGTATGTTGAACTTCAGTCCTGATCAGATGGAGAGGAGAGAGAAGATGGGACTATCTGTGCTGTTCGTACTTATGTGAAAACTGTTTGTGTTGATGGGGGTAGCAGTATAGGCCCTTCTCACTGTGCAATCTGTGTGGTTGGCCACAAGTGTATTGTTTGCATCGTGTGTGTGTGTGTATGCATGTGCACCTATTGGGAATACATGCTCTACCTCGCTGCTGGCTGGACATAGGGACATGGAGCTGCTGGAACCTTGTCTCTGTGGAGATGGAACAAGAGAAGTTTTGAAGTCCATCAGATTCATCTGCCTCTAACTGCACTGTTACATGGTCCATGTGGCAGACCCTGTCTGGCTCACCCACCAAGATAGGGTAGTGACAGAATGGACCTTGCTGTAGTCTTTCCAACTCAGTGGAGTCGAAGAGATGAAGTAGGTAATGAATGATAAAACTTGATAGTAAGTTAGGCTTCATTACTCTTTCTGCTTGTGAAACCAACAGTTCATACAACTATTCTGACTGAGTTTTTTTGTTGTTGTTAGTTTTGGGGTTTTTTTTAAACTAGAAGGATAATATCATGTCTGGACAATACAAAGTATTTTACTGGATTTCATGGGTTGTATTAGAATCAAATGAACTTCGGGCTGAATGCAGCTTTTCTCTTTCTGTTGCTTCCTTTGTATTCAGAGATCTTGAGTTCAAGTAACAGGGGCAATACCCAGGCATCAATAAATGGCTTTTTATTATTTAAGTATTTTGATCTTTTTGATTATTTCCTTTCTTTCACACCTATAAATTTAGATAAACTAATATTTATGCTTCAGCTAAGTTTAAAAATATATATACCTTGGAACTTTTTAGCAAGATAGATCTTGCTACCGTCTTTGAACTTTTACTGACGTCTGAAGAAGTCAGTATTTGGTTTTGATTTTACAGAGGTTTTTCAATGCCTATTTAGAACAAGTTAATATAAGTTTTCCAGTAAAGCCTGTTGCAAAATGTTGCTATTTGATGTGCCATGTACCAGGCTTTTAATTATTTTTTAGAAATGGTCATGGTACTCACAAACTCCTTTTTGCTCAGTTGTGGTTTTTAGCATGCTTAATGTCTTAGAGGAAAACAATCAAAACTGTAAAATTAGCCTTTGTTAGACAACTCAGAGAATAAACTCTCTTCATGGGAAAATTACATTGAAGTACTGCATTCTCATATAATTTGAGACAATGTGAACAGAGTTGAGAATTGTACCTTTTAATCCACAAAACGTAATACTGTTTAAAGATTAAGTTTCAGAAATGTGTTTGTTAATAATAACTATAATATAATGTTTTGCTAGAAGTTTTTTTCAGATTTCAATTTAAAAAGTGTCAGCATTTCTTAAACTTGGATGTACAAAACTAGGTTCTCAAGTATTCGTTAGCTACGCACAGCTCGATTATGAAAAATACTGCTTAATGCTTAAGATTGTGCACCAATTATTTTTGAAGATAAATTACCATTTTGAATCTAGTAGCTAAGTAATATTTAAAAGTTATGCTAGATCACTCAGGATGTCAGCATCTTCCCATGACATACTCCTGAGACAAATACAATTGTAGCTATAACCAGTCTGCAGTGCATATTCTGCCTCAAATAACTTCTTAAAGCTCCTACACAGACACTACTCATTCTCTGAAAGGGAGAGCAAAATTAACATTCCAAATAGCAAACATAAACTATTTCAAAAAATAATGAATAAATTGTTTTCTTGAATTAACACTAAATCAAGGAATAAAACGATGGCAAAGATAAACTTAAAAGATCTTGTTGATTTTTTCATTTAGTGAATTTAATCATAATGCTATCTGAACACATTTACATACAATGTGCATGGACTGGGGGCTGTTGTCTCTGAAATTTTATTTTACAACTAGAATGCACTTCTTTTTGCTCTCTGCATTTCTTTGTCACTTTTAATATCTCTGGTGATTCTTGAAATATGTGGTGGTGCAAATATGACCTGTCGTTTCAAAAAATGGACTGATTGAATCTGTCAGACTGGTGGAATTTACAGTAAATTCACTGCAGCACAAGTGAAACCATGAGAAGTTTTATTGTCTTAAATAGCTGAATGTAAGAGTCATCTCTTTTCATCAAAATAATATCTTGCATTTAACTACAAAAGAAGAAAGTTCATTTATAAACACTCTGCATAGTAGATTCAGTTAGAATACTTACATTAATATAAATCCATTTTTAAGTATCCAAATGAGAGCAGAAATATTTTCAACCAAAATTGAAACAGCTGAGTACTTTTAAAATGTTTGTCTGTAAATCCTTTCTTAGGCAATATATGTTGAATATTGTACTGACCTACAGAAAACCAAAGATTTTGTTCTGGGAAGTCCAAAATGACTTCTTTTATTTTCTTGATTCCATTTATTTTGAAAATAGAATGTTGACTATTAAATCAGAGACCCTTACAACAGAATCTGTTAAATGAAAATGAAACACACTGGTGTATTCAGCAAAGGTTTAGTAATTTGTCAAATACAACATTTAAGGTATATAATTGTCCTTTTTTGGTCACTGTCTTATTTAAAACATGCTGACCACATATTTTTTACAATAATATAGAATAAAATATGACATTTTTTCTGAGCTATATTACAGTGAGTGATTGTTTTCTATAGATAGACATTTCTTTCTTCTTTGTAATGAATTTTGTTGTACTTTGTAGCTT
Organism: Ciconia boyciana; assembly: GCF_034638445.1. Taxonomy (NCBI): domain Eukaryota; kingdom Metazoa; phylum Chordata; class Aves; order Ciconiiformes; family Ciconiidae; genus Ciconia; species Ciconia boyciana. Next base: position 33,862,892 of record NC_132935.1, on the reverse strand, counting down.
GTCAGTGTTTGACTGAGGACATTTTCCTTGTGAAGGCAGACATGTTTCAGTGCCTATTTTGCTATGTTAAACCTAATAGTTAACTTTGTTACTGTGCCTGCATGAATACTAACACTGTAATAAAAATAATTTTAATAGTTCTGTGAAGCAGACCACATAAACCAAGACATTTATTTTCATTGAAGGCTTGTGCTAATTTTTTATTAAGAGATACATTAAACATTGATACATCCAACCTCTGATTGAACCTTCAGAGTTGTCACATATAGGGGTAGCTGAAGATTTATTATGCAATATAAAATTAGGCGTATACAGTAAGCTTCATAATAAATGACCTTTGCAGACTGGAGATTGCGACATAGAATAGTTTCTTTTGTTGCACAGTAGAAAGGGATTTGAAAAAAGAAATATGAAGACATGGAAGTTGGAAATCCTAAAATGAAAAAAACATTCTAAAAGAAAAATCCAAAATTGTTTCCTGTTGAGAAAACGTATTCTAGAAAGTCTGTCTTTCAGTGATGGAAAGTCAAAATATGGTAGACGATAGACAAGCATACTTTGGCAACATTTTTTTGACAAGCTATAGGTAGGAATACTATGAAATGTTGAGATAATAAGTCTGACCAACGTAGATTTTTGTAATATATCAATAAATGCTTGTTAAAGATTTATTAAAAAGCTCACTACAAAAATATTTCTCTGGTGCATATAACGTTAATGGAAAAGTTAATGGAAAAATAAGATACCTTGGTAGAAGAAAATATATATTAAGTAGTAAGGAACAATATAGAATGACAGAATGGTTAGGTTCTTTGTAGCGCATATAGATCATTACTTATTCTTATCTCTGTCTTTTCTGTCAACTTAAATACACAGCTGGAAGACCACAAGACAATTGTTCAGCAGCACAGGCAGCCTTCAGTGGACAATCAGAATGTGCCTACAGCTGAAGAAGCTCTCTGGCATGATGTCTTTGTCGCTCCTAAATCTGATTTCACAGAACTTGAAAAGAAGGTACGTCAAAGCTTTAATACAGCTCAGCCACAAAACAGGAGTGACAAAAGATCTCATAACAAAACTATCAAAAGCAACATGCAAAGTATTTTGAAAATGATACTGTGTATAAAGCCTAAATAAATTTTGATTTTATTTACTTCTGACTGTGGAAACCTCATTAATTACACTGAAGTGTACTTATACATGGTGGGAAAAAAGCTCTAAGTAAAAACACTGCTTTTTTCTTGATTAGTTCACTGTAAAAATATCATATGACTTTCATGAACTAACACTTAGAAACATTATAAAGGAAGATATGCAATTGTGTAGCTCATCTTATACTGAGTAAAATTAATAGACCTGGGTGTAAACTTTGTTTACTTTTGAAGAATAGAAAATGTGGCGGTATGTGAGAATGCCAAGTTTCTCTCTATTTAAATTCAAACATTTTGCAAAAGTAGGTCTACAAAGTTACCAGTTTAAGGACAAGACTTTTATTACAGAGTATTTAGATCCATAACTAGCACTTTATTTGTACCAGAATCTATATCAGAATAAATAAAATTAAAAATATAATTAAAACTGTCAAGCTGAGACTATTTTAAAGAATAGAGTTGCTATGGATTCCTTTCCCTCTGTGAAATGAGTTGGTAATGCCTTTGCTGTAAGTAATGGACTAGTGATGTGTCACTGGAATTGTGTACAGTGCTGTTTACAACCTTTGACAATCTCACGCCCCCAAGACCTCCACCATTTCATGATAAGCTAGTGGCAGATTGTCTAAATAAAGAGTAATAGTATGCACTACTGCTACCCATGATGCATTTGGTTAGGATATAGAGGCTTCATGGAAGGTAGTAATTTTGTTTTATTTCATAAAAATGAAAACGTCTACTTGTTGCAGTCTGGCAACTGGATACATGGAATAGGTGTTCTAAAGGCTACTGAAAATAGTAATAATTTTTAATTAGGTAACAATACCAACAGAAACTAGAAAATTAGGAAACATATAATTTTAATGAATAAAATCTACAGAGACTTGGATTATTAAACTGATGGACACTTGTCTCCAGTACATGTAGTATGCATAGACTGTACCATCCAAGGTTATCAGCTTCTGCATAACTGCTTTGCTGAGGAAACAGGGAAAAGGAGTTTGCCTGAGTGCACACACATCTCCAGGGCAATTTCTCAGCCTCAGTTGGGTTTTGTCTACATACAATGTGTATGCAGTATAACCTAGATCATAATGTCTCTGAATTTTCACTTGCTGTTGTTCACAATGACAGTTTTGAAAATTGTAAATTCATTAACTTTAGTTTTCAGCTGGTCTAAATGTCACTTCATATCATGGTTTAACCCTAGCCAGCAACTAAGCACCACACAGCTGCTCGCTCACTCCCCCTCCCAGTGGGATGAGGGAGAGAATCGGAAGGGTAAAAGTGAGAAAACTCTTGAGTTGAGATAAGAACAGTTTAATAATTGAAATAAAATAAAGTAAAATAATAAAACAACAACAACAATAACAACAACAACAACAACAACAATAATAATAACAGAATATACAAAGCAAATTATGCACAATGCAATTGCTCACCACCCACTGACTGATCCCAGCCTGTCCCCGAGCAGCAGTCACTGCTCCCCGGCCAACTCCCCCCAGTTTCTATACTGGGCATGATGTCATATGGTATGGAATATCCCTTTGGCCAGTTTGGGTCAGCTGTCCTGGCTGTGCTCCTTCCCAGCTTCTTGTGCACCTGGCAGAGCATGAGAAGCTAAAAAGCCTTGACTTAGTGTAAGCACTACTGAGCAACAACTAAAACATCAGTGTGTTATCAACATTATTCTCATACTAAATCCAAAACACAGCACTGTATCAGCTACTAGGAAGAAAATTAACTCTACCCCAGCCAAAACCAGGACACTTCAAAACTTACAATTTTATAGCTGGTGAAAAATTTTTTTTTTTTTAAATGTACTCGGAACACTTCTACAGTGTTGCAGTATGAGATCCACAGTTACTCACAATAAGCATCTGGAGCGACCACTTCTTGTCTTCTGGAAGGGCTCTTGATACACATTTACAGAAATTGAATGGCTTGACTGAACCATGGTGCAAACTACCACTGTGAATGGCAGCACTTTCAACAGTATGCCCTGCTTATGTTTTCATTTGGAACTGATAGCAGTCATTTATTTTATTTCTTCTATGTGCTGCTGTATTAACAAGAGGTGGTAATACCTCTTGGGTATGTGAGAGGGCATCCACTGTTTTGCTTTTGTCAGGCAAGTTTGTTTTATATTATGGTCACCCAAAATATTTAACTGGAACCAAAAACTTTGTTTTCCATTGTTAGGCATATGATAGATCAGGCTAAAAGAAAAAATAATACAGTTGAGACACCAGGTGAGTCAACTGTCTATCTTATAAGTTAGAGTTTAATGTCATAGATTGTTCTTCCTTTCAATATCCTGCCACTTTACTAAGTGGTGTTCTTTCCTCTGGTCATTTTTTTGTATAGTCTGAGTAGTGGCAGCTGAGGAGAGCACTAGAAAAGAATCCTTTCAAAATGTGATGCAAGAACTCTCAAATATTTTGTACATTCAGTTGCTTTATGAAATGTCCATGTAATATCCTATATGTATAATAATTCAAGATATATTGCTATGTGTAAGAATACAGGAATCCGAATGCTGCATAACTTGTGGATTATTATTTTCTCCATCTTAAACACTGATTCATGATTTTCCTCTAGTATTGCAGAACTTTGTCATTTGGCTATAAAATATGAATTTTCTGGTAAAGGAATTAATATCTTGTGATAGTCAAATGAAACTTTTCTTGTCTTAAAACAGGAAACTTTGATTCTATCCTTAATTTTTTTTTTGTAGTTCCTTTTATATACCCTTGTTATAAATGGGGAAGCAGATGGAGTGACTGTAGGGATCTGTATACAGGACAAATGATCCCTACATATTTGTGGGGAGAAAATGGCCACATGTCTACAATGGAGCTGACAGGTCATTGCCAAGCTCTAGGGGACAGAATTGATACAAGCATAGTCACAGGTCTATGTCCATACATGCATTTCTCAGCAGTGTCTCATCTCCCTACCAGGACAAAATTGCATACGCTTGCCCTTCCCTGAGAAGAAAACAAAGTGAATAATTGTGATTGTTGAGGGAATTAGGACTGCAAAGCATGTTACCAACTGCACTTGCTCCACGTGATGGACCTGACAGATTATCAGTCAAGGTCAAGATATGAATATAAATATTTTTGCTTTTGTGTCTCCTCATCAAGAAACAGATTGCAGCTATAATTCCTAGCTTTTATATAGTCTTTCTTCTCCCTTTTTTTTCATCCTTGCTCCTATACCCATTTAAAACCTTTCATCATAAATGTCATGGCTATTACGTATTGTAGACAAAATGGATGAATGTGAAGAATGATATCAGAAATGCCCATACCTTTCTAATACTATGTCTGCTGCTGGACTTTTCAATTTACTCTTTTTGGGCAGTTTGCTTTAGAAGGATGAATAGAATGATGGAGGTCTGTCTGGCTCAGTTTCAGCCAGCTAAGTTAGTAACTAGGATGAACAGGGAGCCTATATTTCTAAAGTTTTCCTTTTTCTTCACATTTTTTCTTTAACACTTCTTTTACTTAGCAGCAGAACAGCAACAAAATTGCCTCAATGGCAGATGTAGTCCCTTGATACCAAGATTCTGGAAACACTCGTTGTGGATTTGGGATATAGGAAAGTTAGAATTTCTTTCCCTTTTTGTAACTAATTGCAGAGTCCTTGAAAAAAGATGAAACAGAACAGAATGGAAATTGCCTTGCGGCATCCCACAGTCTTTGTTTTTTCTTACAGAGTCATATGGTAGATCACAGTTGAATTTTCTCAGTTGTGTGTTGATTTGGACTGTTGTTATACTACTGTAGAAAAGCGATCATTTTCATTTGTAGAGATTTTAATTAGCTCTCCTCAGTATTTCAACAGTTAATAATTCCTTGAAGAAGTTTATTCTCATTGATGAGTTTTTGTGTTTTGTAAACCCCTTGGGTTTGGGGGTTTTTTTGTAGGCAGAGAAACTTTTGGATACACTGATTCACTCAATAGAAGTGAAGCTGTCACAGTGGGCGTCCCCAGGCCCAGCCAGCAGCAAGACTGAGCCCATATTTGCAACAGGCACACAAGCACACCTACACACAATGCATATACATATATAAGTGGCCGGCCACACAGATCAATGCAGACAGAAAACACAGGACTCATACAAACACAAATAGCACCGAAGGCCTTATCCTGTTTCCCTCTCTGGCTGATCAGGATGAAAGCCAATTAGTGGAAAATATATACATATATGTACACATATACAGTGTGGATCCCTCCAGTACCTGGAGCTTACACTCTGCCTGTGCAATCAGAGTATGGACAGAAATGTGCCCCATCATGTGAGCTTGTAGAACTTTTGCCTTTTTAGAGGAGGTATAAAGGATGTGTTCATTTCTTGCTCTTGCTCAACAAAAGGATATATAACGTGGAATACAGGTTTCTATAAGATACAACACTTCTTTCAGTGCTGGGGTTTTTTATTGTTATTATTTTTATTTTAGGAAGAGGAGCTGACGAGTTGTTCTGGACTTCAAAATGAGCTTTTATATCTGATAGTCAAGTTAAGGATGGCAACCTTCTGGAGTTCTTCAGGAAAGTCCAGTCTGTAAGTCGAGATTTCCAGGGGGCATATATATTTTACATAGAGAGAAGATCACCTCAGTGTTGTTATTTCTGTTTTGATTTCTGATGGGATCATTAACAGTTCAAGCTGCTGCATGGTCTTTGTATGATTAGGGGTTTTTTTCCCAGTAATTTCTTTCTTTTCAGAAGGAACTATCAGCCTCTGAGGAACACACAGATTCTGTTGACACATCTCTGTCTCAGTGACCATTCAAAAATTGAATCTGTACTGTCATAGACTATGGAGGTTTGCAGAATGATTCTTAGCGATGAGAGCTTTCCTAGATCCTGACAGAATTTGGTTTATTTGTTGTCTAATCACCCCAGTAAAATAGCACCTGTCTCTCTTAGGACCAATAGTTTCTATATACCTAATGTTTCATGCTCATCTTTGCTTTGGTTGTCCCCAAGTGTGATTACACTCAGTGTACTTTCTCACCAAGTAGCAGGTCACTGTTTTTCACACTGTTGGGTTTCTCAGCTGTGGTGATGAAATCAGCTCAATTTTCACGAGAAATGCCTCTCCACCTACCCTGGCTTCCTAGAGCAATGATGTCAAGTGTGTCTGTAGTGGAACGGCAAGGTCGTTTGGGCATCTTTGTTGTATGTGTGCCTTGCACAAGAGGAACAGAAACTGCATTTCAGTATTCTAGAGCCCCACCTTTGCAGTTCAGGCAAAGTGTTCCTATTTCATATCCAAGATTGGCACGTTCAATCAATGATAGCTAACTCAATAACCCTTTACAAGATCACTACTGGTGTAGAGTTCTGTAGTAAACTGACAATGGGACATCTGCTCCATAGTATTCTTGGTGATCTTGATGAGTATGACCAACCTCATTTAGATCTGCTTGCTTCCCACCATGAAGAGAAGGCATCAATTCTTGTGCTCCCATTTGCATGAGCATAGAGGCTCTTTTGGGAGGACATTCCTTATTCCATCATCATATTGGTGTATGTATGTCTGTTCTTTCCACTGTGATCAGACGTTCTGGTTAAGATGGAAAAGGAATCTGACTGCTTTGCTATGGCAGACATAACATAACACTCTGTAGTCCAATTTCAGTTCTCCTTCAAAGTCTTCCAGTGTTTCTAGGGTTTTATTTCTGTGGTTGAAGTAACACTGAAACAATGCCAAATGCATTCCATACTATGTTCATACTAAATGAGAGAGCGTGGCTTTGAGTGTTAACTTCTGCAAGCACTGCAATAGAAAAACTTCTCAGATCTCTAGTGATAGGACATTTTTATGAATCTGTGTATGCTCTTTCACTTGGAGGATTGCAACTACTGGTAACTAATCTCTTTGTCCTCATTTACCAGGATTAGTTTGTTACAACTTGTGCAGTTATTTAATTTTGTTAAAGTGATTCTAACATCCTATTTTCCCTACCTGTTTGATTTTGGCATTTAAATACTCAAATATCTAACAGGAACCCATCTTCAACTTAGATTATGTTTTGGCCATTGTTGCTCAGTAATAATAGCAAGATATATATGTATGTACGTAAGGGCATTGATATAAAGTCTCATGCCAAAGAATCTTCTCCTGTGAACTGAGGTCCACATTACACTTGTGAGGTGTGAAAACTTAAAATCTTCATTATTAATATTAAATGCATATTTAGTTTTGTGATTTAGTCCTGTGAAGAATGAAAGTCTTTCAAAAATTGCACTGAATAATGCAAAACAGCCACCATATTTCCCACATTTTTGTTTAGTTTCACCATATTTCTAAAGTGATGACAGAATACAAGTCAAATATTTCCAGGGTGGTGTAAGCCACTTTTCTTTTACCCAAGGCATTCAAAGAGGACATACATGCAAAAAGAGCAAGTTAATTTCATAAGTCATTGATGACAGCGTAACCACTGAGTAGCATAACAAAACAGAGCAACAAGTCAATTATATGTTGTCATCACTAACGTGTGAAAATACCTTCTTAATTCTCCCTCCTCCAGCCAGCACCATGTTCTTATTTACAGCACAGAAGATTTACTCTATAATTCAATGTGTCACTTCAGGGAATTTGTAGGAAGAAAGTAAACAGAGACAGACATTTGACATTGTCCAGAATGTGAAATAGACCTTTTTCCATTTTACAGGAGCAATTCTTCTGTATGTGCATTTTCAAATTAGAATGAATTACAATTTGAATTAATCTAAAAACAAGGAAAGCAAGACTTTTAGGGTCGGTTTCAGCTGAGTTTCAGTTTCTGTCATCAAGAAATTGGAAACTAGTGGCATCCACAAGTGAATGAAGTTTATGAGGAGCAAACTGTAATTATATTAAATATTTATAGTGTGGTGACTGCATGGCTATGACTGGTAATAGAATACAGAACCTTTAACCTCTGAGTGACCAGTTTCAGTCTGACCTCAGTCAGTTGTGACTGAAGGTTGCTACTGTGTGACAGTTATCGGTGGCCTATGTGAAATGTGTTGCTAGTCTTAGCCTAACTCCAGGTGAACAGGTGGTGATCCCTGTGGGCCAGGATTGAATCATGTCAGCAGGAGAGTACAGGGAACATTTCTCTGAAGCAGCTATGCTTTTATTCCCCTGAATCTTAGATACTTGAGCATCCGCAAG